>NC_069503.1:963968001-964125501 GCF_027579735.1 Bombina bombina
AAGTTCTTAATTTGCAATACTTTACATAACTTATACATGTTATTAGGTATTATTCTTTACTTTTAAAGCACAAACAGATTATACAGAAAATAACAGTAGACTAATATACAAGTTAGTGCTCATGAGAAGGCTCATATGTGTAAGACTAAGACGGACCCTTCACAAAAGTAATGTTATACCTTATTCTATTGTATATTTATTAATATTTAGTATATATTAAAAATAAAGATAATTTAGACATATTGATAAAAATGCTTCATTTAATATACATAGAAGAATTATTATTTTTCGGTATGAAGAATTTATACTCCATCTGCTACATTTCTTTTACTGATTAATTAATGAGCATGATATGCTTTTGTGTGTGTAATGTCCTTCATCAAAGATTTTCACAGGCCATATCAGTTAAGAAACCCTAGCAGATGTTGTTCATTTGATAACCATTTCTCAGACTATGCAATGCCATTATTATTTTCATTATTATTGATTTTATTTATAAAGGGCCGGATTACAAGTGGATTGGTATTTAATGAAAATAAAGTGTGGTTCCCTATTCAATGTCATACACTAAATAGTAATACCAGTCTCTGGTGCTAAATTATTGTAGCCAATAAATGTGATAAAAATCACTGGAGTATAGCTGCCCAATGCTAGGTACTGTCCACAGATGGTAGTAAACAGCTGGACAAAAAATCCTTGTAACAATCAGCAGTTCTCTATAAGATGTACAACACACTCTTACCTCACTTCAACCAGACTCACCAACACTCGCTAGACTGCTGAAACTGGAACTGTGCCATTCAGGGATCTAGGCGTAGTACATGAACCACAGCTCCGGTGTGGAATAATTCACTCAGTGAGCCTTTGTCCCATGCGGCTGCTTCCAATACCGGTCTCTGTATCCGAGCGTGGCATGTCACGTCACTAGTCACGATGGGGGTGTGTGAGGGTTGAACTCCAATCCGCTCTCACTGCTTACACTGCTCGTTTTCTCCACCATACAGCATAGGCAACACTCGTTCAGGTAGGCAAATAGACGCACCAGGTGAGGTTAATGAGATCCCAGTAAGAAAGGACTCCTTGTTGTCCAGTAGCAAATGATAAACTAAGAGGAGGTCTGATCTATTTTCAAGTTATAAAACAAAGCATCTTTATTAATTCAACTGGATAAAATTCCAAAACCACCAGCACAAAAAACAGAAAACAGCCGGCCTTACTAGTTTCGGCGTTATGCCGTAATCATAGACATGCTGGATACTTAAAAGAGGTGTTCTTAAAAGTATACCTTTACACAGTCATTGGTTGGGAGGGAGGCTAAAACACCCTCCCATTTTATCCCCTAATATTACTGAAATATTTGAAAAAACCTACTTACATGCAGGGGAGTAAAGGAGGGACAATATTCAATGAAGTCATGAATTTATAAACATTTGGACACTCAGAACATTTTATCCTGAATCTTGTGCTATTATACTATCGGTGTGGATTCCATCAAAAATCAGGATTTTATATATATATGGCTTCAGACTGTTAATAAGAAAGAACGACCTATGAGCCAAATACCCGGACATATCACAAATATGTGTTTGTTAAAGTAATAATTGTTACCAATGTAAAACAAACTATTATAGTATTCCGATAATAATTCGAGCAATAAGCAGAAGTAAGCAATGGTCAAATCGATTAGCCACTGATTGGAAAGACACACACTGTTTGGAGTATATAACACCATAGTATTAGCACAGTATTTACAGGTTACTAACACAATATTATAGTATACTTATGTACATCATTGAAGGCACCTATGGTACCTTATATAATAACAATGATCACATACCTGTGCTTAAATAAATAATCTCTAAAGAGACAAGCATTTACAAAAAAGGTCATGTTTGTAATATAATATAATGTGACCATACATTGAGGATAAATCTGGGCTAGTCTAAAGATGATAACATGAGTTTTTTTCCATATCTATTTAAAAGACATGTTTAAGAGATGTATAGTGAATAATATGACCAATACTCAAATGACTATACACTTGTTAGATAGACATATAGTATATATGGTATGGTATAGTACAGCAACGATAAAGAACAGTCACTTAACCTCTTAGCACCAATGGTTAATCAGGTCAAACTCAGAATTAAAGCCATTGGGGACCTGAGTATTTTTTGGAGATACAAAGTGGTGATGTCAGGGCATTCAAATGGCGAGCAATTGAAGCCATTGGGCTACCACCAAGAGGAGGTGACAAGAGTGCTGTTTTAGCATGGCAGGAGGCCTTTTGGATCTTCAAGTTGGGCACTCAGGTCCCCAATGGCTTTAATTCCGAGTTTAACCACTGCTTCTTAACTTCCGCTTCAGGCGGAACTGAAGCAGAGTGGGTTGGAAGCAACATCCGCTGCTTTATAAATTGACCCCATCAACTCTACTGAGACGGTTAAAAGGACCTAACATTGCTTAATGAACATGATATACTTGTGACAATGGATGTAGATAGTCTCTACACTGTGATTCCTCACACTCTGGCCTCACACTTGAGGCTGTTAGAACAATGGTCTGTTCATCAGTTAAATACGTGGGTCCACCCATTGAATTCCTATTAGAATTGTTTTCGTTCTGTTTACAGAAAAACTAATTTAAGTTTGAACAGGACTTTTATCTCTAAATCGTCAAATCAGAGCCAGAATGTTTGAAAATGAGACAGAGTGGTTACATGGGCTAAACCAGTCTTCATTATTGGATAAGCAGGTTGTTAGAACTAACAACAAAGAGGTTAGACAGCACAAAAGAATCACAAGTTGTGGCTATGAAGAATAAATTGAGGATGAGATTGTATGGAGCCAGAATGATTGAAGATGCTGCAGAGAGGTTACATGGGCTGAACCAGTCTTCATTATTGGATAAGAAGGTTGTTAGAACTAACAACAAAAAGGTCATGAATTTTGTGAGTACGTATTCCCCTTTACATGGAACTTTGGCTAAATCTGTCAGGAACAAGTGGGATATTGTCCGTTCTGACAAATTATTACTATTTCAAAACATGGATGCTCCTCGTTTGGTGTGTCAGAAAGTTCCTAATCTACGGATATGCCAGTTCACAATGATCCCACAAGGTGCTACCAACTGGGGACCTGGCTCTCCAGTAAAAAAAAACTGGGATGCTATAAATGTGGAGACTGCACCACCTGTAATAGAATGGTCTCTGGACCAATTTTCCATCATCCATTTAATGGACGAAAATACAAGATCAGACATTGATTGACCTGCACTAGTGAATATGTTGTATATATACTATACTGCCCATGCTCCCTGGTATACGTTGGTAAAACGAGTACCACCTTTCGTGAAAGGATGACCAACCATCGTTGTGCCATCAGGGAGAAACCATCATTGTGCCATCAGGGAGGCCATTGATAAGGGCAATTCTGAACAGCCAGTGGTGCTTCACTTTGTGCAGGCAGGACATACAGTCGCTAATATGAGAACTATACTTATTGATCAGGTACCACCGATGAGAAGATGTGGGGATAGACACAAGAAGCTTCTCAAGGTGGAACCAAGTGGATTTATCTTTTGGATACTGTAACCCCAAAAGGACTGAATCTACAATTGGATTACAAAGTGTTCCTGTGACTGGGACCCTCATTTGATCATTAGACTGCCATACCATATCCTCCACAACAAACAGATCACATTTAAAACAATATGTCTCTAAAAGTTTTTTTCTGTCTATATTAACACAACCATCTACCATATTTCTTGGGACTCAGAGTCCCTTTAATAGGTTTAACTCTGATATTGTTAATTATTGTTATACAATAGTTACCATAGGACAGTACAAGCAAATTAGAGGTGCTAAATATCCAGATAGAAGAGGTGTTAATTAAACAATCATCCTCATATGGTTTTCCTTGCACTAGGCGAGACTACAGCAAAGAGAAGGGATAATATTCCTAGATATCTGCAGCAAAGAATAAAAGTCAAGCGTAGAATGACAATAGGAGACCACTCTTGGTGAAAATATACCCTTTAAAGAACACCTCCGCTAAATCAGCTGATGAAAAAAAGGGATAAGCCAAACGCCCAACCGGGGATTTAATACAATAGTCTGCGTGAGGGTAAGGAAGGCCCCAGAAGATGTCAAAATCAATATGATTCAGAAACAATCAGTTCTTCACTCACCCAGTGCAGGGAGAAACTTAAGCTCCTGGTTTTAGTCTGTGGATGTGTATCTAAGCTGTGATGTCAGCGTGAGAGACAGATTCTCTGCTTTTCGAATCTCTGACATTTTCATGCTACATACCATGTGGCTTTATAACATCCAATCAGGAGCAGAACCAGATCTTAAACCTTGGATGTCAGTAGTTGTGATCTTTAGATGTGCAGTGTATGGATCCTACTGTGAACACACTGCATGTCATGTGACCTGGCATCCTCCAATCATTAGCGGAACTGGCTTCTAGTCCAGTAGACGTCTGTGGCTAAGTTTTAAGGACAGTGAGAGTGGTAGAGGATCCCAAACAGGCTTAGGCTTTGAATATAGGAGTGGATACCCCACCATCCACTAGTCAAAACAATGATAAAAAGAGCTCCAAACAAAGCCTTGTAAACAAAAGTCGCTTCACTTTATTCCAGTTTAAAAATCACAGGAAACATGTAGACTAAATTAGGGGCAGAGCAAAGTCTGACCGGTTTCGGTCTAGCAGACCATAATCATAGAACACCTGTCATGTGAGGAACCTATTTAAACAGGATGCATCACTTCCTGATTGGCTAAAACAATGTAACCATAAATTTAACCCTATACATTCAGATAATAAATACTCTCCATAGAAAAATATTAGATAATAATAAAATGTGTATACATAGATACATACAAATTAAATATCACCTTTAGTATCAGAAGAGAGCTAGAGGACTTATTGTTGTGGGGATTTAAAAGGATTGATATTTTGATATTAACATTATAATGTTATCAATACATTAATATAAATAGTTAATCGAAATATTCAGTAATCATCATTAAAGTGGTACTTTAGAATCATATAAAGGATGTCAAACAGTATAAGGCAGTAACAGACGTAGTACAAAACATCGATTTTGCTGGCAGCTCACAGTAGGTGGCAGCTTATACTCAGTTTCACAATGTCATAAAAATGTATATATAAAGATTGATACTTAAACATGTGTACATAAATATCTATATATGCTTACAATTACTATAATATTAGAAAACAGCTTTTGATAAATGGTCACAGTCAAAAATGTAGTGACAAAGTTTCCCTTCAATAGAATATGGGGCACAGCATACAGACATATATGGAGAAGGCAAAAAGATAGTTGTAGCTTATTTTGCATATCAGTGGAAACAGACTTATAACACAATAATATATACATATATAGAGCAAAAAAATAGCAAAGTCAGGTAATCAGTCTACCCTTTAAAACAGTGTCATGGTGATATAAAGAAGATTAAATTAACCTAAAGCATACTCGAAACATAAAGTAGGATGATATGCAGGAAACTTGAGCTCCATGGTCACCATAAACCACTTTAAATTCAAAGGTCCATTGATAGTACCTATATGCGTTAATCACACCAGAACTTAAGAACTAAAGGAGTAAAGGAGCAAAAAACAGGGGGACTGACAAGTTTCATCTCGGCCAAAAATGTATTTTGTCAAATTCTGAGTTAAAGCCCTGCGGTAATAAACTCTTTATTTTGAAGATCCAATAGGTCTCCTGTCTGCAGAGTATTGGTAGCTTGTCACCCCCTCTTGGTGGTCTTTTATGATGTATGTCAATAAAATGTTTATAGAGAGCAGAACAAGCTCATTCTCTAGAAATGTAAGACAAGTGCTCCCTAATACGTGTGTCAACCTCTTTTGTGTTTCTGCCTGTGTATTGTTTTTGGCATGTGGTACACTCAACTAAGTATATTACAAAAGTACTCTTGCAATTTATGCACCCCTTAGTTGGAAACTCTTCTCCTGTAACATGGGATCTGAATGAGGTGGATATGTTTATATAATCACACAATGTGCATGTCCTCCTCCCACGTTTGTATGTCCCATTGAAGTGCATCCAAGAACTGGCAGTACTTTTTTATGTTTTTAACATACTAGGGGCAAGGATGTTACCAAATGTTATCTTCCTCTTGGGAACAAACATGCAACCTTTTTTCTATAACCCTCCTCAGAATTTTGTCACCCATTAAGATTGGCAGATAGTATATGTCTGGCGTCGCCAACAGAGAAACAAATCTTGGTTTAATCAGGAAGATTCTGATAAACCTTGTAATAAGAAAAAGAAGAACAGGAGATACCCCAATAGGAGACAAAATCAGTCTAAACAGGAAAATGTAACTGACCCTAGTAAGAAAGTAACTTTTACTGATTCAGAAAATGAATATACTGACGAGGAGAGATTTGCCTCAAATTTTGAGGGGGTCTCTGGGGAGGAAGATATTTCAGAGGGGGAGGAAACACATAGCAAAATAGGGCCTAGTTCTGTTGTAGGTAGTGTACATAAGGGTATTCTAAAGGATCAACAAGAACAAGGGGCAAGACCAAAAACTAATGGCCCCAAAATTCATAAGGAGCATCAAACCACTACAGGTCCAAAAGTTAATCAGCCACATAATCAGTCACAGAAGTATAATGTCAACACCGGAGGGACAGACAACAAGGAGGGTGTAGGTCAGCCGAGATACACATTGAGGGGGAAAAATGTCAAAACCAAGAAATACCAATGAGTATGGTCATAAATATTTCGACATTTAACTTGACAGACATGGAAACTAGGCTTTTAAATTTTGGTTTGGGGTTTGTCTGTTCTAGGAAATTCAATCTCTTTCAAACAACACTAGACGTAAATAAACTGATAAGGAACTTGACTCTATGCCCTTGTAACTTTGGAGGATCTCCAGAGTGAAGGTAGGGATCAAGAGACCCCCCAGGTTTTAAACATTAAACCTAGGTATTAATTTAAGTCTAATTTTTATCCAATTTAGGCCAGGGGTAAATCTTTGTAGGTATTTCATCAAAGGGTAGTCGAGGATCTTACAGACCTCTCAAAGTCGACTGAATTGAGTCCCCCTAATCTTACAGTAAAAGAACCTAAGGCACCACTGAGTCTCCAAAAAAATGAGGAGATTGTGATTAGACAATCAGACAAACGTGGGAGTGTAGTAGTGATGAATAGGACTGATTACGTCAAAGAGGCCTTGAGACAACTCAGTGATCTTGACATCTATTTAGTTTTTCCTAGGAACCAAACAGGTATCTTCACAAGAGAACTGGCCCACCTATTGGATGAGGTGGTGGAGGTGGGACTCATGGATCAGGATACAGCTAACCAATTTTTGATTAGTGATCCGGTGACCCCCATCTTTCACCACCTCCCAAAGGTGCACAAGAGTCAGTCCAATGTGAAAGGGAGGCCCATTGTGCTAGGTATTGGGTCATTACTCAAACCCCTGTCCAAGTGGGTTGACTATTTTTTGCAACCCCTGGTACAACTTCTTCCAAGTTATATCAGGGATACCACAATGGAATCTGTAGTATGGAAGGAGGAGTACAGTTGGCTAACAGTGGATGTGGTCTTGCTGTACTCCTCTATTACACGTACCTATAGTTTGACTGCTATAAGATAGTTTTTGGATTTGTTCACAGATTTGCCTGAGGAGGCTAAGGTCTTGATAGTCAGAATTTCTACTGGAACATAATTTTTTTATGTTCCAAGAGCGCTACTACCTCCAGAGACAGGGGACCGCTATGGGAGCAAAATTTGCTCCCTCCTATGCCAACCTGTTCATAGGTTGGTGGGAGAGGTCCCACGTCTATGGAGGCAGTACCATTACATTACATTGTGAGGTATGTTAGATTTATAGATGATCTACTTATGGTATGGTCCTCTGATTCACAATCAGCTGCTGAATTTGTTGCCAAACTCAATTGCAAATAATTTGGGACTGCAATTTACTTTTGAGTGGCAGAAGGATAGGATTAACTTTCTAGATATTTCACTCTCTGGAGATGCAAAAGGAGGTAACATAATCTCTGCTCTCTACAGGAAACCCATCTCGGGCAAAATCTTGCTACATGCCTGTAGCTACAATTCCCATCTTTTTTCAAACACGCAAAAGTCACTCCCATACTCAAAAACCCTCCTACGACCCTAATTCTCCCGAAAGCTACCGCCCCATATCAGTGCTTCCACTAACATCAAAACTCATTGAAAAACTAGTTTACAATCGCCTAACCCACTTCCTGTCCGCCAACTCCTTGCTTGACCCACTGCAATCCGGATTCCGCCCAAAACATTCAACTGAGACTGCCCTTACCAAGGTTACAAACGATCTTCTCTCTGCAAAAAATATTGGCCACTACTCTATACTCATCTTACTTGACCTCTCAGCTGCCTTCGACACAGATGACCACCCCCTCCTCCTACAGACCCTTAGCTCTTTTGGCCTCTGTGACACTGCTCTTTACTGGATTCACTCCTATCTTTCCCACAGGTCTTTTTCTGTGTCATTTGCTGGATACTCCTCCTCTCCTATGCCTCTGTCTGTTGGAGTACCTCAAGGATCTGTTCTGGGTCCTCTACTCTTCTCCATCTATACTTCTTCGCTGGGTAAACTTATCAACAGTTATGGCTTCAAATATCACCTCTATGCTGATGACACCCAGATCTAGCTCTCCACTCCTGCTTTCTCTCCCTCTGTCCTTTCTCATGTCAGCGACTGCTTATCTGGTATTTCTTCCTGGATGGCCTCTCACCACCTAAAGATTAACATGTCCAAGACTGAGCTCCTTCTTATCCCCCCCAAAAGCTCTACACCGACTTCTGACTTCTCTATCCCTGTTGACGGCATCACCATTACTCCATCGCCCCAAGTCCGCTGCCTCGGAGTCACACTTGACTCAAATCTATCCTTCGTCCCCCATATCCAATCACTTTCTACTTCCTGCCACAACCATCTACACAATATTTCCAAAATTCACCCTTTTCTGAGCGCTGACACCACAAAGCAAATAATCCACTCCCTTGTTATCTCCAGACTTGACTACTGCAATAACCTACTTGCTGGCCTTCCTCTATCCCGCCTCTCTCCCCTTCAATCCATCCTAAATGCCTCTGCCAGGCTGATCCACCTTTCCCGTTAATTTGCATCTTCTGCACCTCTCTGCGAGTCCCTTCATTGGCTCCCCATTCACAGCAGAATTAAATTCAAAATTCTCACCCTTACATACAAATCTCTCACCAACGCCACTCCCCTCTACCTATCCTCTCTAATACACAAGTATACTCCAGCCCGTCCACTAAGATCCAACAATGACCTGCTCCTTGCATCCGCAACTATCACCTCCTCTCATGCTAGACTACAGCACTTCTGTCGTGCAGCACCTACCCTCTGGAACACTCTCCCTCGTGCTGTCAGGCTTTGCCCTAATCTGTCTTCCTTTAAATGTTCCCTGAAGAATTTTCTGTTCAGGGAAGCCTACCACCCAACTCAATAATAAATTAACTTCACTTACCTAACATTTCCCTCATCTAACTCTGTATTAACATCTTTCCAAATCTTGCAGTCCTCATCTCCTGTTTCTCAACCTCCTACCCTTCTAGATTGTAAGTTCCCACGGGAATAGGGCCCTCAATCCCTCCTGTATGTGTTTGTAAATTTTGTCCTGTCTCTTACAAGTCTTGTATTGTTTTATTTAAATGAATTGTATCCATGGACAGCGCTGCGGAATATGTTGGCGCTTCATAAATAAAGTATAATAATAATAATAATTTGAAGGCCTAACTTCGGTGGAATTGGAATTTGATGATTTTTGCATTCTACAATGTTTTTATTCTTAAAAAGACATTCCATCCAAAATTAGAATCCACATACAGTATATGCATTTCAGTTTTGAGTAGGAGCATTATTGTAATTTACACGTATTAGCAAACATGCGTCTAATAAAACCTATAACTGTTTTAAAAGTTTATTTAAGTATGCACCATGCGCCACCATTTAAACACAGCACTTGCTCAGAGAGCCTAAGGTGCTTGTATCATCTGGTAATGACTCAATTTTTTATTTGCTGACATGATACAAACCCACTGGCAATATAGACAGCTGCAGTATTTAAAATGCTGGTGAATTGAGAGTATCTAGTTATGCTTAACATGCACTTGCAAAGAAAAATGTTAACACTAAAACATTAATAATTTTTAATAGCCAATACATATATATTGTAAATATGTTTCTATTTATAGATATAATTCTTATATGTGCATTTAAATTTTGACCGTAATGTCCTTTTAAGATTATAGTAGAATCCTCTATTCAAATGTGCCTTGTTGAGATAAAATTCATGGTCTGGAACTTCTCCTGTTAAAGGGTTAAATACCTTTGTGGTATAATTAGGAACAACTCTATACTAAGGCAGCCAAAGGATTATTTTATTAAAAAAATCACTAATTTATATGAAAGACTTAAGTATTTGAAGACCTTACTTCAGTGGAATTAAAATTGTATTAGAGGATATTTGTGGTCTAGAAATGTATGAATCTGAGAATGTAGCGTCAGGGTCTGAGTGTCGCAGGCTTAAGACTGATGCTACTTAGCCTCTCTGTCAACTGCAGAGTGGTAGAGTTAAATTTTCCTGATCAGAATGATTGACAAGCCCTGCTCTTGTGCACTTGGTTGCATGATAGCAGAAGGTGCAGCTGCACAAGAAATTGCTTCTGCAATGTTAACTGTGGGCAGCGGATTCTGCCTGCTTGCTTAGGGTCCTGGTGAAGAGCCTTGTCTGTATGGCCCTTGATAAACAGGGCCCATAATCTACTTGTGTTTAGTTTATTTTTACAGACTTGTTGATAATCCGCATCAATAAATAAAACTAAATTCCTTGTACATATCTCTCAGATACCAAAATGCTCAGTACTTAAAACTTACAGACTTTAAAAGCAATGCAGCATGTAAATTCATATTCATAATTTATTTAGCATAGCATTGCCTCATTTGTACAAACTTCTAGATACTGTAACTATGAAATTGTTCAAGCATAGAATAATTTGAAAAGGTCAATGTAATTCAAGCAGTTAAATAATCACACAGTTAGCACTTCAGTTATTGTCAGCAAACTGTCATCTGAGCTACAAGAGCAATCAAAGCTTATCAGCAAAAAATATTTTGAGCTAGTTCAAGCAATTCCTTTCTCTACTTCTCAAAAAATGATTTACATTTACATAATTGACATTTACTTTCTAAAAACCCTCAGAAGCTAGATAAAAATAGCAGAATAAATTCAAAGTTTTTATAGTACAGTTTTCTATACTATATAACAAAGCTTTAATGCAACATTTAAAAAAGGTTGTTAAACAAAATCTCTCTCTCTCTCTCTCTAAAACATGGAAGGGGACTGCACTCACAAGAAGCTGTGCTGTCTCCAGAGTCACAGGCAGTTAATTCCAGACAGGTCTGGGTGCAAGTACCTGGGCTTGTCCCATTTGGGCAGATGCAGTAACTAACCTTTCCATTTTTGCTTTTAATCTTAGCTGAGAGCTTGCTAGTGAGTGCAGGGCTTTCTCTGTGTGTTGTATTAATTTTGTTTTGTAATTTCCTCTATGGTTCTTGTACCCAGACCTGTCTGGGATCAACTGCCTGTGAGTCTGGGAACAGCACAACTTCTTGTGAGTGCCAGTGAGCACCCAGGGCTGAGCATGCTGCAGGGTCATGGGATGTGTACCCGGTCCGGTCTAGGAGTGCAGTACCCTTCTGTGTTTTGTATATGCCTGTGCACCCTTCACTTGTTCCCAGTTTGTTTGGATTGAGAGCTTGCATTGTGTGGCTGTTTTAGGGTCCCAAGTTTTTGGAAAGGACCTTGACGTGGTACCTGGGCTTGTCCCATTTGGCCAGATGCGGTAACTAACCTTTCCATTTTTGCTTTTAATCTTAGCTGAGAGCTTGCTAGTGAGTGCAGGGCTTTCTCTGTGTGTTTTATATATATATATATATATATATATATATATATATATATATATATATATATATATATATATATATATATATATATATATATATAAACCTATAGGTGACTAGGTATGGGTGGTAGGTGGGAAATTTCAAAAGCTTTACCTTAGGTCCCACCTTTGACTCCACTCCATAATATATAGTTTTCACAACTGAGCAGTGATTTGATTACTTTGTGTACTCCTTTGGTTGCCAGTTAAATACACATCAGTGATATATCTCCCTTTGACTATCAGTAACATACACAGGGCAGTGATTTTACTGTAAACCTTTATAGCTCCTAGTTCCACAGAGAAATTGTTTTATCTTCCCTTTAGCTAACGTATTTTAACTAATCCCTAAGAGTGACTGAATCCCATGTTCCCATCTTTGTTTGGTAATGGCCATTAGAATAGCACAGTTACAAAACCCTTTATCTCAACTGCTTGGAACTGAAAAGGTTTAGATTTATTTGTATATTTGCATCTGTAAAACTGAACGACATGATGAGGAGATGGGACCGAGTGTAAACAACAATATGTCATTATCAACTTATGCTATTTTAGGCAATATTTACAAGTCATAATACAGCTTATACAGTACATGCAACTTAAAGGTAGTTTTATATTATTTTTAATAAGTTTGTAGACATGGTACTATTAGAAAGGTTAACAATAAGATAATAACATGTTGAAATATATTAATATAACTTTTGAATAGTCTCCAGTAGAATGTTGTGCCATTCTTCTATCAGAACATCTGACAATTGCTTGAGATATGTTGTGAGGAGGGAATCTGCTTCTCACTCTGCTCTCCAAAACTGCCTACAGTGTTTTGGTGATTAAGCTGGGCAGGGTAGATGTTGAAGTTCATCTTGGTGCTCAATACTGGACTGTTCTGGTATGTGTATGGGCACATCATCATCTTAAAAACTGGCATCATTTTTGGGAAACAAAATTTGAACAATAGAGTGCACCTGATCACCTAGAATATCCAAGAACTTGCTGTCTGTAACTCGACCATTTAGGGTAATGATGGGGCCAGCTGAATACCAAGATATGGCCACCTAAATCATCACAGATCTACCACATGATGATGTTTGACAGTTGGAATCAGACAGTCCAAGTTCTGTGCTTCCATGACGGCTCTCCATAAATAAACCCTACATAAACCTACTGCTGGGAATATTGTATTGACTCATTAAACCATATCACTTATTTCCTGTCTTCAGCTGTCCAGGTGTTATGATCATGACACAATCATTTTTTTTCATTTTAATTGTCATGTCTGTGACGGCAGGTTCAGCAGTTGTAGCTCTTCCATTGATATTGGCTTTGTAAAGGTTCTCTGTGGACTTAAAAGTGCTACCCAGGTTCTAAATAAAAAAGGGGCTGACTCCTAAGCTTATATATATATATATATATATATATATATATATATATATATATATACACGATTATATATAAGTATAGCTATAAATATATATATATACCTGTCACAGGTATATATAAATGTATAAGAATATCTATTTATAAATTTTTAGAACATATTCTGCTATGTGCAGAACATTAAAATGTGCAATATTTACAGTAAATACATAGTTAAAATCATTATTAAATATGAATATTGCATAATTATGTTTTTGGTATGTTTTCATCTACTTAACACATCCCATGACCCTGCAACATGCTCAGCCCTGGGTGCCACTCACAGGAAACTTTGCTGTCCCCAGAGCTACAGGCAGTTAACCTCAGACAGGTCTGGGTGCAAGAAACATAGGGAAAATTACAAAACAAATTAATACAACAAAGAGAGAAAGTCCAGCACTCACTTACAAGTTCTCAGTTCTCAAAAATAGAAGGGTTAGTTACCACATTTGGCCAAATGGGACAAGCCCAGGTACCAAGTCATGGTCCCTTCCAAGTTCAGAGCTTTTAAGTGAGTGCTGGACTTTCACTGTGTGTTTTATATATATATATATATATATATATATATATATATATATATATATATATATATATATATATATATATATATATATATATATGTATATATGTGTCTGTTAATACATATATACACATATACATACATATGTACACAAACCAGCTTTGGTTGTTAAATTGTTAGGGCCATGAGAAAATTTTGCTTGCATATTTAGGGGAAAAATAATTTCTTATAAATTGCTTTCTTTCTTTTTTTTTTTTTTTTTTTTTTGTTCTAAAAGAGGTAGGCATTAAAGGGACAGTCTAGTCCAAAATAAACTTTCATGATTCAGATAGAGGCCTCTATTTATCAAGGTCTGGCGGACCTGATCCGACAGTGTGGATCAGGTACGCCAGACCTCGCTGAATACGGAGAGCAATACGCTCTCCGTATTCAGCATTGCACCAGCAGCTCACAAGATGGGCCGCCAGACCAATGGGCCGCCAGCAGGGAGGTGTCAATCAACCCGATCGTACTCAATCGGGTTGAATTCCGGCGATGTCTGTCCGCCTGCTCAGAGCAGGCGGACAGGTTATGGAGCAGCGGTCTTTGTTTCACAACATTCGTGAAATGAAACAAATTTTAACACATTCATTTGTTCGAATAGAATTTCAAATGTTTACATAACAATCGATTTTCGAATGTTCGGTTTCGAATTTTACGACTACATTCAAAAATATTAGTTTTGAAAAATTCGAATTTATATTTGTAATAGTATTTCTAATGCTTTCTTTAAATGTAATATTCAAATTATGCAATATTCAAATTCGAAAAATTCAAATTTATATGTTTGCAATAGTATTTCTAATGCTTTCTTTAAATGTAATATTCGAATTATGCAATATTCTATATAGAAACATTCAAAATAATATTTTCGTATTTGTTATGTAACAATTTACTAGATTCCCTACCACATGAACTATTGAACTTCTGAATAGTATTCGTTAAATAGAATGTTAAATTCGAAATTTCGAATGTGAACATTCGATCTAATTATAAACATTCAAATTTGACATTCGAAAACTGTAAATAGCATTCGATTATAGAATTTTCAAGAATATTCGTTCTTATCAACATTCAGATTTATAATTTGAATTTCGGTAATAACATTCGTTCTAACATTCGAATTCGGAAATTTACAAATTTGCCCATCCCTACCAGTTAATACAATAGAAGTGAATTGGAAAGTTATTTTAAATTGTATGATCTATAACACTGGTTTTCAAACCTGTGGTCAGGTTTCCCTAACAGGACACATTTTGAGGATATCTGAACTGGAGCACAGGTGAAATAATCAGCTGATTAGTAAACATGGCTATTTTAACTGCTCTCATCCATGGTAATCCTGAAAACCTGACCTGTTGGGGAGGCTTGAGGACAGGTTTGAAAACTGATCTATCTGAATCAAGAAAAAAACATTGTTTTTTTTGTCCCTTTAACTATGTAAATTACAGGAATGCCCACTAGCAAAGCACTATTAAATAATTATAAAGAGAGCTTCAATGAATCTAGACCAAAGTTCAAATAGCAAAGTGCTTTTGGCTATCTTCAGTGTGTTTTGCCCATGCAGAAAATCACTGTTCCATTCAAAAATGCCTTTGGATTTTCTAACAAGTCAAAAAGGCCAATTTGTGGTTTTATCAGATCTATATAGCTTTCAAATTTAATAATTGAAAATGGGCCCTTATATGTGTCAATAAGTATCATCATTTTGGATTGTGATCAATTTGAACAGAACTGTCCCATGTTAAGTATAAGGGCATTAAGCACAGGGTGAGCTATTCATATCGGGACCATCTACTAAGGATATTGTTTTACCAGAGAATTTCAGAGTGGCCAACATTTTTACCAAACCCTATATGTTCAATGGATAGTGCAGGGTGCAATATGATCGCTCTTATTAGAAGTGGTGAGTTATGTGTAGTGTGTATCTACACCTGAATTTAAATGTTAGGCTAAAATATAACAAAACACATGCATAATGTGTTAAAATAAATTATTTCACACAGACATATGCATATTTAATGTAATATATATATATATGTTTTATTAATAAAAATGTTTTAACATTTTATATAAAAATATATAAATTGATATATGGGGCTATGGTAAATGACAAGGCGTGGGCTTGGAAGGTCTCAAAGATATATATATATATATATATATATATATATATATATATATATATACACATACATACAACAGTGCGGATCAGGTCCGACAGACATCGCTGAATGCGGAGAGCAATGCGCTCTCCGTATTCAGCATTGCACCAGCAGCTCTTGTGAGCTCTTGTGAGCTGCTGGTGCAATGCCGCCCCCTGCAGACTTGCGGCCAATGTGACGCTAGCAGGGGGATGTCAATCAACCTGATCGTACTCGATCCGGTTGAATTCTGGTGATTCCTGCACGCCTCATCAGAGCAGGCGGACAGGGTTATGGAGCAGCAGTCTTTAGAGCCAGGCTCGCCAGAAACACGGGGCGTCAAGCTCCATTCGGAGCTTGATAGATAGGCCCCACTGGGTAATCCTAGGATTACCCTGGTAAAATGGACGTTACCCAAGAGGCTGTGGGTAAAGCCTGATGTATGATCATAAATCCCTTAGAGTGCGGAGTCACCGTATCAATGTCAGTTTTACCCGGGTAATCATAGGATTTCTTACTTTACCTGTAACATATATATATATGTGTGTTTGTTTGTGTGGATTTGTTTGTGTATGTATGTATGTGTATGTATATATATGTATGTGGGTGAACATATGCATGTGCACACATACATACAAACACATATATACATACATAGTATAGTTTAAGCTCACCTCTGACTAAGCACACCTTTGTACTAGCATTCAAGCAAAAGCAGCCCCGGTATCTGCTCTCTAAATGTTAGTGCAACCTAGGCTTTTGCTTGAGCGCTAACATTTTACTTTGCACTTATAATATGGATGTAAAAATTGAAGCACTACGGATTGCGCTCTAGCAATGTTAGTGCACCATATCTCTACCATTTTTGACTCTGCTTGTGTTCTAGACAAATTTGTTTTAGTGACAAAAATAAAATGGGAAGATTGGGATTGCTCCATCAGTGAAAACTGCTCAAAGGGAGGCATTATTGTCCAATAATGACAGATTATGATCAAGCCTATTGTTAAAGTCATCTCCCGAGAAGAAATACATGTGCTCCAGTGCTGAATATTGTTGGAGATTGTGGTTAGTATTTGAACTTTACCGTTGACTCACTGGGGTCAATTTATTATTTGCCAGGCAATGCTGCCCCCTGCACATTCTCGGCCAATTGGCCGCTAGCCGGGGGTGTCAATCATCCGGATCGCATTGAATCGGGATGATTGCAGTCCACCTAAAAGGTGACGGACAAGTTAAGGAGCAGTGGTCTTATGACCTCTGCTTCTTAACTTAAAGTGAATGTAAATTTTGATGAACCAGTGCTCGATTTTTAATAATCCTATTAAAAACAGGGCACTTTCATTCATCAAACCTTACATTTCACTGGTTTTGTTAAAATACTTACCTTTTCTTCGAAAAAGCCGCTCCAGCGCTTCCCCCGCCCGTCACAAGCCCCTTCCTATGCCAGAAATGACGATCCCAGCATCCTCCAATCACGGCGTTGCTTTAGGCAATAATTCCCCCGGGGGGAAGCCGTGATTGGAGGAAGCCGGAATCGTCATTGCTGACGTATTAAGAGGTTTGCGACAGGCTGGAGAAGCGCAGGAGCGGCTTTCAAAAATAAAAGGTAAGTATTTTAACAAAACCAGTGAAATGTAAAGTTTGATGAATGAAAGTGCCCCTGTTTTTAATAGGATTTTTAAAAAATGGGCACTCATTCCGCAAACTTTACATTCACTTTAAGTTTCTGGTGAGCCAGAAACTTCAGGCGCAGAAAGCAGCATCCGCTGTTTATTAAATCTCCCCCACTGGCTGTGTTCAGTCATGTAGGTTAAACACATATTTATGTGTTAGCCTAAAGCAAAAAAAAAATACTCTAACACATTACAGAACTTTTTTTTTAAATGTTATATCCCTTTAAATATATATTATTGTGTTGATTTTGGTATAAACACTATCTTTGAATACTATATTCATAATACATCTCATCTGTAAACGGAACTTTCAACAACCCAAGGAATAATATCTGTAGCGGTTTAAAACCCTGAAAATTATGCAGGGTTTTTACATTCATGACTTAATCAGTGATTGTTGTTATCAACAAAGCAACAAATCCTGCTGGAGTTTACATTCTGAATTTCTTAGTTATGTATTTTGTTGAGCACATAAAGAAATTCATTTTCCAGATTTTTGTGAGTGTCAGCAAGATTTTGAATGTTGATTTTAACAAACCCATTTTTTTCCCATTATTCCAAGCAGCCATTGCTTCAGGTTAACACATGTTCTAGTATATTTCTGTTTCATTTATTTTTTTTGTCCAAATTGCAAAAATAAGTTTTAACATCCTGTTGGTGCCAAACTTAGTTTAACATTGATCTGGAAGAATTTTTGTTGTTTTAAAAGATTAATTACCAATTTCCCAGTTTTGCATAACCAACACAGTTATAATTATACATGTTTTAACTCTGTAATTACCTTGTATCTAAGCCTCTGCAGACTGCCCCCTTATTTCAGTTCTTTTGACAGACTTGCATTTTAGCCAATCAGAGCTGACTCCATGGTAAATTCACGTGCATGAGTTCAATGTTATCTATATGAAACACATAAACTAATGCCTTCAAGTGGTGATAAACGATCAAAATGCATTTAGATTAGAGGCGACCTTCAAGGTCTAAGAAATTAGCATATGAACCTCCTAGGTTTAGCTTTCAACTAAGAATACCAAGGGAACAAAGCAAAATTGTTGATAAAAGTAAACTGGAAAGTTGTTTAAAATTACATGCCCTATTTGAATCATGAAAGTTTTTTTTGGACTTGACTGTCCATTTAAAGCTGACCACCTCTCTCCACAGGTTTGGATGTGAGGTAGTGCATATACTTCAGTTTTGAAAAATACCTTTTGTAGTTATGTTTGATTTACTTAACCCCTTCGTTGTTGGTCCATTTAACACCCTTGGGCTATATCTAGTTTTAGCTGTTAAATGTAATGTTTTTTTGTTTGTTTGTTTTTGTGAGGTATTCACACAGATCATACCTTTATTTCTTTCATATAGGTGGCAAGAGTCCATGAGCTAGTGATGTATGGGATATACATTCCTACCAGGAGGGGGCAAAGTTTCCCAAACCTCAAATGTCTATAAATACACCTCCCACCTCACTCATACCTCAGTTTTACAAACTTTGCCTCCTTAGGAGGTGTTGAAGCATCATTTGCTTGATTTATTTTGTGAAAGGTTCTTCTAAGCATATTGAAGCCCAGTTCCTCTCTAAGTACAGTGTTTGTCTGAGGGATGTGAAGGGAGTATTGCTTGATGATACCATGTTTTTGCCTATGAGAAATCTATTCATAAGGCTCTTTGTAAATCAGTCGCAGTGATTCATCGGCTGCCTCCCTACAGATCGACAATATACTCTTGTACCATTACCTCTGCTGATATGTTTCAGTACTGGTTTGGCTGTCTGCTATATGTGGATGGGTTTCTTACATGGTAAGCATATATTTTTATTATATAAGACACTCTCAGCTATGGATTGGGCACTTTTAAACTAAAGTTGTTATATATTGTTTGTATACATGCCTTGAGTCAGTAATTCAGTGTTTTTTTTAGCGACTTTATTTAAGGCTAAATATTTGTCAAGGTTGGTAGAGTCTGTGAAACATACAGGTTTTTTTTTGAGCTAATAATTTATTTATAAATTAGGATGCTAAGTATTATGTTAGTCTCATGGAATGTTGATAATCACATTTTATGCAGCTATAATAGAAGTATCCATTAGGCTTTATTTAGGTATATTTTGTTTTTTTGAATATACAATCAAAATTCTTACCTGAGTGATAGGTGTATTAGAAATCCACTACAGCTTTGCATGTCGTGCATGTGATGATGTTATGTATGTCATAGTGTGATGTGTCATTATTTTGTGCCATTTCTTTGGCGTCAAAAAATATCCTACCAAAAATTTACATTTTCCCACCAAAAAAATCCCGCCAAAATTGCTGTTATAGGCTCCGTTCCTAGCTCATTCAGTGTTCTCAGAAAACCTTTAGAGAGCTTTCATGCAGCATTTTTTTTTATAAATGTTCGCTCTGTTTCCAATTCTCTCAAGCATGTTATATATATATCATATATAGGAGCATGGATATAAATTTGCAGAATTAATTTATTTTTTTCAAATTTAGTTTTTTTGCAATTATGTCTCAAACTGAACCTGCCTTTGATGTTAGCATAGGATTTAAGCTGCCTAAACACATATTTACTAAAGCTAAGTATGTTTGTTGTAATAAAGCTGATCTAAATTATTCAGCTCAATTATGTGGCTCTTGTTTTGACAAATTGTTAAATATATCTATGAGTACAAATACACCCATTGTTATTCCATTTCAGCCTAATGTACATAGCATTACTGCAGAACTGTAATATTTTATTGCTGCCGCTATAGAGAAGGCAATGACTGCTATTTTGCCTTCAAATAAATGTAAAAAGGTGTTTGCAACATTTTCCTAAACTTAGTGAATTAAGTTCTGATCTTCAGCATACTGATGTATCCTCTACTGATGGGGTTTCCTCTGATTCAGATGATGCCACGTCAGAGACTGATATAGACAAATCTTCTTTTTTATTTAAAGGGCCATGATACCCAAATGTTGAAACACTTGAAAGTGATGCAGCATAGCTGTAAAAAGCTGACTAGAAAATATCACCTGAGAATGTCTATGTAAAAAAAAAAAAAAAAAAAAAAAGATATTTTACCTCAAAATATCCTAAGAATTCAAACCCCATTGCAAAGGACTTTAAGCAGCAAATCAGTATGTCTGTCCCGGGACAAGCAAGGGAGTTATTTCCCTATTCAGTTTAATGAAGTTAACTATGAAATCTCATGAGAGTTAAGTTAAATCTCATGAGATCGCAGTAAAATAATTTATGACCCCAGCACTGTTGATGCTGATTGGCTGCTGTTCATTTCTTCTTCTTTTTTTAATTTTTTTTTTTTATCTGCAGCTGGACAGCAGCTGAAATATAACTTTTTACACAGGACTTACTCTGCTGAGCTGAGGAAATTGTGAGGTAAAATATCTTTATTTTTTACATACAGATGCTCAGGTGATATTTTCCTGACAGCTTTTTACAGTTAAACTGCATCAGTTTCAAGTGATTTAGCATATGAGTATTATGTCCCTTTAAGTTAGAATATATTTGTTCTCTCTTAAAGGGACACTCAAGTCAAAATTAAACTTCATGATTTAGATAGAGCATGCAATTTTAAACAACTTTCTAATTTACTCCATTAACACAATGTGCACAGTATTTTTATATTTACACTTTTTGAGTCACCAGCTCCTACTGAGCATGTGCAAGAATTCACAGCATATATGTATATGCATTTGTGATTGGCTGATGGCTGTCACAAGATACAGGGGGAGTGGAAATAGACATAACTTTGCAATTTATTTAAAAAAATCTACTACTCATTTGAAATTCAGACTAAGTGCTATTGCATTGTCTTCTTATCATGCATGTGTTGATTATGCAAATCTACTGTATTGACTGGTCCTTTAAAGGAAGTTTTGTTTACTTTGGGTATTGAGGAGTCTAAATCTCCTGATGATAAAGCTAGTAATTGTCTAAATTCTGTATTTAAGACTACTGTTATTACTCCCAAAGTATTTCCTATTCCTGACGCTATCTCTAATGTGATTGCTAAAGAATGGTCTAAGCCTGGTACCTCTTTTAACCCTTCTTCTAGGTTTAAGACATTGTATCCTTTACCTGTCGCCAAGGATCCTTTAGATAGGAAGCTTGAATCTTATCTAAGAAGGGTATATTTACATACTGGCTATATTCTTAGACCTGTTATATCTATTGCTGATGTTGCTGCTGCTTCTACTTTTTGGTTGGACAGTTTAGCACAGCAGTTGTCTTCAGATTCAGAATTATCTAACATTATTGTTTTACTTCAACATACTAATCATTTTATGTGTTATATTTGATGTTAGGAAGATCAATGTCAAATCCATGTCTTTAGCCATTCTAACTAGAAAAGCTTTATGGCTTAAATCTTGGAATGTTGACATGGTGTATAAAACTAGATTATTATCTCTCTATTTTCAAGGTAAACATCTTTTTGGTTCACAATTGGATTCTATTATCTCCACTGTTACTGGGGGTAAGGGAGTTTTTCTGCCCCAAGACAAAAAATCTAAGGGTAAATTTAAAGCTCCCAATCGTTTTCGTTCCTTTCGTCAGAATAGAGAACAGAAAACCACTCCTTCCCTAAGGCCTCTAGCTCTAATTGAAGACCATCTCCGAATTGGAATAAATCCAAGCCTTATAAGAAACCAAATCCTGCCCCTAAACCTACATGAAGATGCGGCCCTCAAGCCAGTTCTTCTGGTAGGGGGAAGCTATTTCAAAGAGTTTGGACAGACTCTGTCCAAAATCAGTGGATTCAGAATATAATTTCTCAGGGGTGTCGAATAGTATTCAGAATAAGACCTCCTTTGGGAAGATTATTTCTTACCCATGTAACAAAAAACAAAGCTCAAGTCTTTCTGAAATGTGTTTCAGATCTAGCACTATAAGGGGTAATTATCCCGGTTCCACCGCAGGAAAAAGGATTGATTTTTTTTTATTCAATTCTATTCTTTGTACCAAAGAAGGAAATTTCTTTCAGAACAAATTTTGGATCTGAAATCTTTAAATCGTTTTGTAAGAGTCCCAATTTTCAACATGTTGACTATAAGGACTATGCTGCCTTTTGTTCAGGAAGGTAATTTCATGTCCACAATAGACTTACAGAACGCTTACTTTCACAATTCGAATTATCCAGCTCACTATCGTTTTCTGAGATTCTCTTTTCTAAACAAGCATTACCAATTTGTTGCTCTTCTGTTTGGCCTTGCAACAGCACCAAGAATATTCTTAATAGTTTTAGGTGCCCTTCAATCTGTTATCGGAGAGCAGGGTATTGCAGTATTTCCTTATTTGGACGATATATTGGTACTAGCTCAATCTTTTCATTTAGAGAATCTCACACAAAACAATTTCTGTTGTTTCTTCAAAGACATGTTTGGAGGATCAATTTACCAAAGAGTTTCTTGATTTCTCAGACAAAGGTCACCTGTTTAGGTTTCCAGATAGATTCGGTGTCCATGATTCTATTTCTTACAGAACAAAGACGTTTGAGATTGGTTTTAGCTTGTCTAAACCTTCAGTATCTTATCATTCCCTTCAGTGGCTATGTTCATGGAAGTTTTAGGTCTCATGATTGCAGCATCGGACGCAATCATTTTTCCTTGCTTTCATATGAGACCTTTACAGCTGTTCATGTTGCACCAATGGTGCAGGGATTATACTCAGATATCACAACTGATATACTTAAATCCCAACACTCAACTCTCTCTGACTTGGTGGTTAAACCATTACCTTATTGTTCAAGGGGCCTCCTTTGTTCGTCCTACATGGACTGTGATCACAACAGATGCAAGTCTCACAGGTTGGAGAGCTGTCTGGGGGGTCTCTGACAGCACAAGGAGTTTGGAATCCTCGAGAGGCGAGGTTACCAATCAATATTAGAACTCTGTGCTATTTTCAGAGCTCTTCAGGCTTGGCCTCTATTAAAGAAAGAACCGTATATTCAGTTTCAAACAGACAATGTCACAACAGTGGCATATGTCAATCATCAAGAGGGACTCGCAGTCCCCTAGCAATGAAAAAAGTATGTCTAAAAATGTCTCTAATACTTTATTGGGCTGAATCCAACTCTTCTCTAATCACTGCGATTCATATGCCAGCTTTAGACAATTTGGAAGCGGATTATCTCAGCCGTCAGATTCTACATCCGGGGAGTTGTCTCTCCATCCAGATGTGTTCTATCAGATTGTGCAGATGTGGGGTCTTCCAGACATAGATCTGATGGCCTCTCATCTAAGCAAGAAACTTCCCCAATACTTCTCCAAGGATCTCCAGGGATCCTCAAGTGGAAATGATGAATGCTCTACCAGTTCCATGGTTTTACCAACCTGCTTACATTTTTTCACCTCTGGGAGTGATCTCAAAGATCATAATGGAACAATCTTATGTGTTTCTGATAGCACCAGCATGGCCTCACGGGTTCTGGTATGCTGGCCTTGTCCAAAATGTCCAGTTGCCAACCTTGGTCACTTCCTCTAAGACCAGACCTTCTGTCTCAATGCCCATTATTCTATCCAGATCTCAAATTTCTAAATTTGAAGGCATGTAAAGTGAACGCTTAGTCCTTAGTCATAAAGTTTTTTTCTGACTCTGTAATTAACACTATGATACAGGCTCATAAGCCTGTTTCAAGAATAATATATCACAAGGTTTGGAAAACCTATATTTCATGGTGTTCCACTCATGATTATTCTTGGCATTCGTTTAGAATTTCTAATAATCTACAGTTTCTTCAGGATGGTTTGGATAAAGGTTTGTCTGCCAATACTTTGAAAGGACAAATCTCTGCTCTTTCTGTTTTATCTCACAGAAAGATTGCTAATCTTCCTGATGTTCACTGTTTCGTACAGGCTTTGGGGCCTAGTTATCAAGCCGTCAACCTCAAATACGCTGGAATTCCGCAGCGTATTTGTGGCGAGGCTGATTCGCCTTAGTTATCAAAGGCTCGAGACTGGCTAAAGTAGAATTTAGTGATGTAAACTTTGATCCGCCGGACTCAGTCCGACACAGATCGATTCTTACGTCACTCCAGATGTTCCGCACACAAGTGCGGCACAATCTCACTACTTTTGCTAGTTATCAAATGACTAGCAGGTACGCTCGGCACTTTTACGGCCCAGCGTACCTGGTTTTCAAACCACCACCCCTGGAGGCGGCGGATCCCATAGGAATCAATGGGAGTCTGACCATAGCGAAAGTACAAGTTCGCTGCTGACAGGCATCCCATTGATTTCTATGGGAGATGTCTACACCTAACACCCTAACATGTACCCCGAGTCTAAACACCACTAATCTGCCCCCCCTACACCGCCGCAACTAAATAAAGTTATTACCCCCTAAACCGCCGCTCCCGGAGCCCACCGCAAGCTACTCTATACATATTAACCCCTAAACCGCCGCTCCCGGAGCCCACTGCAACTATAATAAATGTATTAACCCCTAAACCGCCGCTCCCTGAACCCGCCGCAACCTATATTAAATTTATTAACCCCTAATCTGCCCCTCCTACACCATCGCCACCTATAATAAATTTATTAACTCCTATCCTGCCCCCCACTACGCCGCCGCCACTGTAATAAAATTATTAACCACTAAACCTAAGTCTAACACTAACCCTAACGCCCCCCTAACTTAAATATTAATTAAATAAATCTAAATAATATTTTTATTATTAACTAAATTAATCCTATTTAAAACTAAATACTTACCTTTAAAATAAACCCTAATATATCTACAATATAAATTATAATTATATTGTAGCTATTTTAGGATTTATTTTTTTTTACAGGCAACTTTCAATTTATTTTAACTAGGTACAATAGCTATTAAATAGTTATTAACTATTTAATAGTTACCTAGCTAAAATAAACTGAAATTTACCTGTAAAATAAATCCTAACCTAAGTTACAATTACACCTAACACTACACTATACTTTAATAAATTATTCCTATTTAAAACTAAATACTTACCTGTAAAATAAACCCTAATATAGCTACAATATAAATAATAATTATATTCTAGCTATCTTAGGATTTATATTTATTTTACAGGTAACTTTGTATTTATTTTAGCTAGTTAGAATAGTTATTAAATAGTTATTAACTATTTAATAACTACCTAGCTAAAAGAAATACAAAATTACCTGTAAAATAAATCCTAACCTAAGTTACAATTAAACCTAATACTACACTATCATTAAATTAATTACATAAACTACCTACAAATAACTACAATTAAATACAATTACATAAACTAACTAAAGTACAAAAAATAAAAAAAGCTAAGTTACAAAAAATAAAAAAATAAGTTACAAACATTTTAAAAATATTACAACAATTTTAAGATACTTACACCTAATCTAAGCCCCCTAATAAAATAACAAACCCCCCCAAAATAAAAAAATGCCCTACCCTATTCTAAATTAAATAAAGTTCAAAGCTCTTTTACCTTACCAGCCCTTAAAAGGGCCATTTGTGGGGGCATGACCCAAAAAGTTCAGCTCTTTTGCCTGTAAAAGAAAAATACAACCCCCCCCCAACATTAAAACCCACCACCCACATACCCCTAATCCGATCACCCAATAGAATGCGAGCTCAATCTGATTGGCTGATTCCATCAGCCAATCAGATTTTTCCTACCTTAATTCCGATTGGCTGATAGAATCCTATCAGCCAATCGGAATTGAGGGGACGCCATCTTGGATGACGTCCCTTAAAGGAGCCTTCATTCGTCGTAGTCCGTCAGTGAAGAAGGAGGTTCCGCGTCAGCGGGAGGAAGATTCAAGACCCGGCTTGGAAGATGACATCGCCCGGATAGAAGACCTCTTCAGCCCCTCTTGGAAGATGACATCGGCCAGATCGAAGACTTCTTCAGCGCCGCCTGGATGATGACTTCATCGGATGGAAGATTTCTTCAGCGCCGCTTGGAGGATTGACTTCTTCCGCTCCGGATGTCCACTTCAGTTCCATCGCTGCTCGGCTGAGTGAAGACGACTCAAGGTAGGATGATCTTCAGGGGATTAGTGTTAGGTTTTTGTAAGGGGGGTTTGGGTTAGATTAGGGGTATGTGGGTGGTGGGTTTTAATGTTGGGGGGGTTGTATTTTTCTTTTACAGGCAAAAGAGCTGAACGTTTTGGGGCATGCCCCCACAAATGGCCCTTTTAAGGGCTGGTAAGGTAAAAGAGCTTTGAACTTTATTTAATTTAGAATAGGGTAGGGCATTTTTTTATTTTGGCGGGGTTTGTTATTTTATTAGGGGGCTTAGATTAGGTGTAAGTAGCTTAAAATTGTTGTAATATTTTTAAAATGTTTGTAACTTATTTTTTTATTTTTTGTAACTTAGCTTTTTTTATTTTTTGTACTTTAGTTAGTTTATGTAATTGTATTTAATTGTAGTTATTTGTAGGTAGTTTATGTAATTAATTTAATGATAGCGTAGTATTAGGTTTAATTGTAACTTAGGTTAGGATTTAATTTCCAGGTAATTTTGTATTTCTTTTAGCTAGGTAGTTATTAAATAGTTAATAACTATTTAATAACTATTCTAACTAGCTAAAATAAATACAAAGTTACCTGTAAAATAAATATAAATCCTAAGATAGCTACAATATAATTATTATTTATATTGTAGCTATATTAGGGTTTATTTTACAGGTAAGTATTTAGTTTTAAATAGGAATAATTTATTAAAGTATAGTGTAGTGTTAGGTGTAATTGGAACTTAGGTTAGGATTTATTTTACAGGTAAATTTCAGTTTATTTTAGCTAGGTAAGCTATTAAATAGTTAATAACTATTTAATAGCTATTGTACCTAGTTAAAATAAATTGAAAGTTGCCTGTAAAATAAAAATAAATCCTAAGATAGCTACAATATAATTATAATTTATATTGTAGCTATATTAGGGTTTATTTTAAAGGTATTTAGTTTTAAATAGGATTAATTTAGTTAATAATATAAATATTATTTAGATTTATTTAATTAATATTTAAGTTAGGGGGGCGTTAGGGTTATTGTTAGACTTAGGTTTAGGGGTTAATAATTTTATTACAGTGGCGGCGGTGTAGTGGGGGGCAGGATAGGGGTTAATAAATTTATTATAGGTGACGATGGTGTAGGGGGGGCAGGATAGGGGTTAATAGGTTTAATATAGGTTGCGGCGGGTTCAGGGAACGGCGGTTTAGGGGTTAAACTATTTATTTAGTTGCGGTGAGGTGCGGGATCAGCAGGATAGGGGTTAATAATTTTATTATAGAGGGCGACGGTATAGGGGGGGCAGGATAGGGGTTACTAGGTATAATGTAGGTGGCAGCGGTGTCCGGGAGCGGCGGTTTTGGGGTTAATACATTTATCAGAGTTGCGGCAGGGTCTAGGAGCGGCGGTTTAGGGGTTAATACATTTATCAGAGTTGCGGCAGGGTCTAGGAGCGGCGGTTTAGGGGTTAGTAACTTTATTTAGTTGCGGGAGGCTCCAGGGGCGCCGGTATAGGGATAGAACAGTGTAGTTTAGTGTGAGTGCTTAGTGACAGGCTAGCAATAAAGCTGTGAAAAAGCAGAAGAGCAGCGAGATCGGATGAGTGATAACTCTCACAGTCCGCTGCTCATCGCCCCGCGGCTTTTTGACAGCTTTATTTGATAACTTAGGCGAACGTATTCAAGGTCCGCGGCGGCGAAGGTAGGCGAGCTTAGGCGGGCGTATTGGGCCGACGAAGGCAGAAAAGTAGACGGCTTGATAACTACCCCCCTTTGACTCATATCAAACCCGTTATTAAATCTATCTCTCCTCCTTGGAGTCTAAATTTGGTATTAAGGACTTTGCAAGCTCCTCCTTTTGAGCCTATGCATTCTTTGGACATTAAACTACTTTCTTGGAAAGTGTTATTTCTCTTGGTTATCTCTTCTGCTAGAAGAGTTTCTGAATTGTTTACTCTCTCTTGCAAGTCTCCTTATCTCATTTTCCATCAAGATACAGCTGTTTTGCGGACTTTGTTTACATTTTTGCCCACAGTTGTGAATTCTAACAACATCAATAGGGAAATTATTGTTCCTCCCTTGTGTCCTAATTCTAAGAATACTCTTATAAGGTCTTTACAACATTCTTTGGATGAGGTAAGAGCTTTGAAATATTATGTTGAGGCTACTAAAGATTTCAGAAAGACTTCTAGTCTATTTGTTTTTTTTTTTCTGGGTCTAGAAAATGCCAGAAAGCCTCTGCCATGTCTTTGGCATCTTGTTTGAAACTTCTGATTCACTATTTGGAGGCAGGGCAGTCTCCGCCTTTAGAGAATTACAGCTCATTCTACAACATTTACTAAATGTTACCATTTTTTATGTTTTTGCTTCTTTGGAAGCAGCTTTTGGTAGAAAGGTTCTTCAGACAGCTGTCTCGGTTTTGATTAGAGTGCATATGATTTAAGGTTTTTTAATTTTTAAGAAAACGTAATTTTTTGGGGGATTTAATTTCTCAGCGGAAATAGCTGTTTTTATTTTATCCCTCCCTCTCTATTGACTCGTGGACTTCCACATCTTGGGTATTATATCCCATACGTCACTAGCTCATGGACTCTTGCCACCTATATGAAAGAAAACATACTTTATGTAAGAACTTACCTGATAAATTCATTGGTGGCAAGAGTCCATGAGACCCCTCCAATTTTTGGGGTTATGATTTTTTTATATAAAGCTCTTTAGTTATCATGTTCCTCTTTTTTTATGCTTTTACTCCTTTTACACCTCACTAACTTGGCTATACGTTGAACTGAGGTATGAGTGAGGTGGGAGGTGTATTTATAGGCATTTAAGTTTTGGGAAACTTTGCCCCCTCCTGGTAGGAATTTATACCCCATACGTCACTAGCTCATGGACTCTTGACACCATGAAAGAAATGAATTTATCAGGTAAGTTCTTAAATAAATTATGTTTTTTAGTTTTTCTTTAAAACACTCATTTTCTTGAAAATAATATTTAGTTTGCAGAAATATAATAACATGGGAAAACTTCACCATATGAAATGTAAAAAATGAATTACACTTTGAGTAATTTTCTACAATGTACAGGACAAATAGAACCCTGGAAGTCATTATTTCCTAAAGGTTTCACAAACACACACATATTATGGTTCCACATTTAGCATCAATTCATCTTCCTAAACTACCAAACACACCAACATCTAGGATTTTATATTGTTCGATAAAAGTAATAAAATAAAATTAAAAAAATAATAAGTACCTGCATATATTTCCTTATCCTCTGTGACATAATCCCGTATGCACATGGTGACATCTTTTTTTTTTTACTAGAGCCATCGATGGGGATGGAGATTGCATCTCCTTCCCTTGGTACAGTGTATGAGTTCCCAAGGATCTGTATCAGAAGTGCAAACCCCAAGGTGCACTGTGTTGTCAACCACACTTACATGGTTAAAAAAAAACTGTTTTATACACCTCATTTCTTTACACATTGGATCACCCTTCATCACTTATATCATTCCTAGAATTCTGCAGGTGGGTTAATCAGGGTAAGATAGGTGGGGGGGGCCATCAGTGAGCCATAGCTGCCGAGATATAGTGCATGAAGAAGTCATTTTCTGACAGTATTACCCATATAAATAATTGGTGATAGCATACTGAGCAGGACTAGAGAAGATCACTGATGTTTGCCCAGTTCAGGAGTTAGCTATAAGTATTTCTTTAATCCCTTTACAGTGGTTTAACAAAAGTATAGACAAAAAATAGTGCAATAAGAAAAAAAATCTAAAATTTTCTTATTACAATGTTATGTCTCTATAAACTGATGTTTTCAATTATTTTGTGCAATCAAGAGAGAACTTAAAGGAAAATTATTCCATAAAAAAAGATATAATGTAAAATGCATAAGTGCTAAATGTCTTTCCTACAGCTCCCATGTAAGGACTAATTTCTGGGTTAACAGAAAACTTCCTTGCTCTGCCCACAACAATCCCTGATTTTGTCCAACTTTGCAAGCTCCGTCCACAGCACATCCACTGCCCCAACAAAACACTGCTGGGCCACCGATGCATAGACCCCCTCTCCTCCCTGTCCCAGTAAGCCTCCATTAATGTTAGGAGTTATGAAAAAGCTCATTCTGTAACCTAAAAATTAATAGCTGGTTTAGACAACTTGCAGAATTTTGAAGAAAACCTAGGTTACAGAAATTTGCAAGAAATTAATTACTGAAATAAATGCATTGCCACCTTCTCTTCTTTAGTCACATACAAAATACATAGCACATTTGAATTTGGCTAATTAGATACACAAAATTATTGTACTTTGGTCCTAAAAAAGTATGATATTACTAAATAATTAAGTACTGCATACATAGAAGCAACGCAATCAGATAAACTAATGTAGATAACATATGTAATTGTGCATTGAGTTAAGTGCTTTCTGTAAGCTTGTGGGGTATTTATAAGGGCCGATTCATCAAGTGTCTGGCGGACATGATCCACTGTAGCGATCATGTCCTCCAGACATCGATAAATGCTGACAGAATACAATGGCTGCATTTATCATTGCAGAAGCAGTTCTGATGAGCTGCTTGTGCAATGCCGCCCCCTGCAGATTCGCAGCCAATCAGCCGCTAGCAGGGGGTGTCAATCAACAGGATAGTATGAGATCAGGCGGATTGATGCCCGCCGCCTCAGAGGAGGCGTACAAATTAAGTCTTAAGACCACTGCTTCTTAACTCCTGTTAAGATTGGAATACAAAATAGATTTTTCTAAATGTATTTACACCATCATTTGTTAGTAAAATATGCGCTATTTTGCAATCCAGAGAAAAACCTCTTGAGTGTTGTTCATCTTATTTCCTATGCTGTGGCTAATTAGGGACAGCTATATATAAGATTCAGCACAACTCAAGCAATCGCTGAATAGTATGTTAGAGGGTCTGTGTATTGAATTCCACAGAATAAATTGTAGCCTCTTCGGGGACAGGAGAAAAATTTCAATCTTCAGATGTAAATTACAGAAAAAAATAACGATCAAGCTTTCAGTTCTAGCACATCTATTAGAGAAGATGTGGAATCACCACCTTGTGAAAGAAAATAGCTTTGTGGAGGGTTGCCAGAAGTGGCTATGTGAGTAAAAAGAGACATAAAATAAAGGTACGTTTTAGCTCATGTTTAATTAAAAATGATAAATTAAGGTACCATTGTTTTACTCCTTACATGCAGACTAGCATTTCAAAAACACTACAGATTCCTATCACTTTAAAGGGACACTGAACCCATTTTTTTTTTCTTTTGTGATTCAGATAGAGCGTGTAATTTTAAGCAACTATCTTATTTACTCCTATTATCAATTTTTCTTAGTTCTCTTGCTATCTTTATTTGAAAAAGATGTCATCTAAGCCAAGGAGCCAGTCAATTTTTGGTTCAGAAACCCTGGATAGCACTTGTTTATTGGTGGGTGAATTTATCCACCAATTAGCAAGAACAACCCAGGTTGTTCACCAAAAATAGGCCGGCATCTAAACTTACATTCTTGCTTTTTAAATAAAGATACCAAGAGAATGAAGACAATTTGATAATAGGAGTAAATTAGAAAGTTGCTTAAAATGGCATGCTCTATCTGAATCACAAAAGAAACAATTTGGGTTCAGTGTCCCTTTATATTTAAAATAAAGATTTGAGTTTCATGTTTTGTCCATAGATCAAAAGGACAAACACTCTGCCATTTATTACATGCTGCTCTACACATTTAATTACTTTTATTTATTTTTTTGCTAACAATATAGATTCAATCATTTTAAATATAGTCAATAATGTTCCATATTAGTAAATAACATTTCTAGCTTTACTATTTGCCACATGGTAAGTATTGGAAAAGGAGAATCAAATCAGCTTCTAATTTAAAAAGTTATGGCAAAAATGTTTTTAGCAAACCATTTATAGTTGTGCAGAGTTCTAGGTTCTATTGAGAAAAGAGAAAATGCTTTCTTTTGAATGAAGTTCGGAATGAAAGATATTATGCTAATGCTCAATACACCTCATATGTAAATTTCCACTTGAATATCTTTTAAAACCATTTTCAGTAATGCCTGGTGAATAATAACGTTGCCTCAAGTGTCAGGTTTTTTTAAGCTGTTGAAGCTCACAGCTTGAAATCGTCTTGGCAGTAGCATCATACGGAAAGGTATGAGCTTGGACTTTACAATACTTTTATTCAGAGTCTTTTGGGATATCAATTACAGTGAAGATGAGAACAATGATTTTAGGTATAATAGAAGGCTGTTATAACCATGCTGATCAGGAAGCAATGCTGATTAGGTTAAACTGGTACCACTGTATCATTCTTTCCTAATAAAATCATGATTATCCTGTTAAATTAAGTCTCACTGTATGAACAGAATGCAGAAGTAATATGGTAGAAGAGACTTTAATAGGGGCATGTGTCTATTTAAAGGGGTGTGAAGCCTTAAAGGACCATTATATACCGTAGAACTGCATAATCAACAATAATAAAAATAAAAACCAATATCACTAACTTTGAATTTCAAAGGAGCAGTATATTTTTTTGACAAATGTTAAAATGTTGTTTAATTTCCCTGTACCCTGTGCAGCCATCAACCAATCACAGACTTAAATACATTAATACTGTGAACTCTTATACATGTTCAGTGGGAACTGGTGCCTTAGAAACAGTACAAAGAAAATACTTAGCATAATTTGTAATAAATTAGAATGTTTTTATTTTATTTTATTTTTTGTAATTGCATGTTCTGTCTGAATCATTAAAGTTTAATTCTGACTTTAGTGTTCCTTTAATTGAGAAGAATTGGAAGCTTCCTTTAATGTGTGTCATGTCTCTCTGAATGTGTCAGTTATTGTATTGCAACCTTGTGCTATTGTATCGTGTTACAGAATATTTTCATGAAGCAAATTGCTCACCTTTTCTCTGTGACTGGTGCCTTCCTCTGCCAATATCCAAAATCAAGAGAATCTGAGAATCAGGTACAACTATTAAACCACTTACTGCCCACAGTTATCTCAGAACTGAAACCTACATTTGCATTAGTTAAAAACAAAACTGCTCTAATTGGTGCAGAGCTCACAAGCAGGACCAACCATATCTATCTAAAATTAGCCTCAGAATAACTGTCATTTATCATCTGCCAGACGAACAGTGTTCGCTCATGCGAACCTGTCTGCCTGGGATCGCAAAATGCTGTAATTAATAGTGTATTAACATTGCACAAGCGTTTGCTTGTGCAATGCCGCCCCCTGCTCATGCTAGCCCAATGGTGCATGAGTAAGTGTTGTCAATCAGCCCGGGGCGAACGTACCACCAGCTAATAGTTAGCGTACTGGTTAGGAAGTTGCGGTCTGATGACCGCTGCTTCCTAACTTTCGGTTGCATGCTCGCTCATGCAAGACGGCAGCGATTGGCCCCCAGAGCTGCATACGCAACTTGATAAATAGGGGCCTAAATATTGACCTATTTATAAATTGAATAAAAATTAAATAAATAGTTATTGGCCATAAATATTCACACATTAAAAAGGAAATGTTGGTAAATATAAATTTAATGACTGTGCAAATTAAATATAAATAGGGTGTATAACATTTTATGACCATATTATTGCTCAAACATGTTATAAACCCACAGCATTAATGACATAGGGTAAACTTAACAGCTATTGCAAACAGGGAATGATGAAAATGCATGTGTTCCAATTATGGAAAATTGTAATTACCCTGAAATAGATTAAAACAATAAAATTAGCATTTCAGCTATGGGAGATAGATTTGGAACACATTAAAAGATAACTAGATCTCACAATTAATAAAAGCACACATTTGAATTAAAGCTATACTGAATTTAGCACAGAAATAATACCAATATTATTTTGGTAATAGTTACCAGGGGACCAAACAAAATGTATAATTTAAAAAAAGATTAATTTCAATTATTTTAGTGAACGTTTAAAATGCATGAATAGGAACAATACATTCTCAAATTAAAACACAGTCTATAAACAGAGAAGGTTTAAACCATTTTTTTAATAAATTAACATTTTTAAATATACCACATAGAAATAAAACAAGAAATTAAAAACAATGATGCTCAATAGGTACTTGTAGGAAAATAGAAAAAGTATGATAGCATTTAAATTGCTCAAGGAGCATGATTAATCCAAGTATATATAGAATGTAACAAACGTATGCAAATTGGCGCTCATATTGGCTAAAATAGAAAATTAAAAATATGATTGCAAGACTAACCCTAAAATGTAAAAAATTATAATAAAAAAATCTTAGAATTAAAATATTTATTTAAAAGTTTTTCACCCCTTTAATTTGTTCCCAATGATCCATTTTACCTGCTGGTTTACAAATAGCTCCTTTACTTGAAATAGCTGATTTTGTGGTATCCCTACCTATAATGAAAATATTGGCCATAAAAAAGCTATGTAAAAATAGCTGGCAGAAGAAATTGCACTAATAGGGTTAGGAGAGATAAGTAAAAAAATGTTAAATTTCAATTGTTCTCTCTAAATCCCCAATATTCAAAGAATTGATAGACCAATGATAAACTGTTTTTTTGACATCACTGGCCTCGTAGTCCATCAGTCTGACGATATATTCTAAAAAAGGGGGCTGACTCATGTAGTGCCGAAGAGTGGTGATGTTTCTCCCATAGGATATAATACGGTTGTCGGCTTCTGCAAAACTCCACTGACATCGCCACTTGTCAGCACTTTCAGTGGGTGGGGGCATATTTTGAAGTGGTCCTACACCGAACACACAGTGCATTCATGAAAACCAAAAATGGTTTCTGTGTAGGAACACTTCAATTAATGCCTGTCTAACCTAACTGTCACTAAACCTACCCCATACATAACCTGCAGGGCTACCGTTGAAATATATAACCATACTGGTAATGTAAAATGTAGTTTATTCCCCTGGAATGCCCAGCTAACTCCCACAGAACGCCTATATCTACATCATGTTTTCACTATAGCTGATTAATAAAGAAAAAAAAACCTCCCTATTATAACTATAGGAGCTATATTGATACATTTATATACAATGTTTAAATGATATGTATTTTCATGTGTAATGCTTATTATTCTAATCATTGCATAGACATTGAACTGCTTTTTTTTTGGGGGGGGGTCACTTTTGTCATCCAAATTCAAATCAGCTAATATAATGAAAGTTTTTTTTACTGGCTGATTTGAATTTAAAGGGGGTACCTCAAACTTAATTGTGCGGCAGTGACTGCATGAAGAGGACATTGAGGATGAAAGATCCGAAGTTTAAGAAGATGAGAAGCTAAGACGAAGCATCTGATGGAAGATGGATGAATTTGACTGAAGATGGACCTCTGCCTGGATGAAAAGGAGCACCGCCTTACAAATAGCAGCCAGATTCAAGTTGAGTGTATAGAAACTTAGAGTTAAGATCTTTTTGGGGTGGGGTTTTTTTAGGATAGGGTTTTATTTTTTAATCACAAAATAGCTTAATCTGCTTTAGGGCAATGCCCTAACAAATGCCCTTTTCAGGGCAACTTTTTTTAGGATTGGATTTTTTTAGAATAGGGCTTTAATCACTTTAGGGCAATGCCATACCAAATGCCCTTATCAGGACAATTTTTAGTTTATGTTTTTTAAGACAGGCTGTTATTTGGGGGGTGAGGGGTAAGTTTGATTTTAGAATATGGATTTTATTTGCCAAGTAAAAGAGGTATATCACTTTAGGGCAATTCCCTACAAAATTCCCTTTTCATGGTTAGGGGTTAGGGGGTTTCTTGCAGTGAGGGTTGTTGCAGTTTTGGGGTTAATAGGCTAGGGGTATTTTTGCGTTGGGGTGTTGCGGTGGTTTAGGGGTTAACAAGTTAGGGGTTTCTTGTAGTGAAGGGTTGTGGTGCTTTAGAGGTTAATAGGTTAGGGGGTTTCTTGCAGTGGGCTATTGACAGTTTAGGGGTTAGTTAGTGAAGGGTTAGTGTGCGGTGGTGGGTTATGTCAGTTTAGGGTTACATAGGTATATTTATTAGGCTCAGTGCTATATATATATTTATAAAGGATCCTTTAATTTACATTGGAAATGTCGGTGCCGATGCTGCTTGGAATATTTCACCAGCATCACTACCCATTGAGATGTATAGTGAAATGCCTCTCAATTATGCTGCCTTTAAACAGTAATGTCAGCACTTTTGAATATTTCACCGGCATTTTCATCATCATGTTGGATCCCTTTTGAATATATTGCCCATTGTAGCACTTTTGATTATCAGGGCGTAAGTACTGGATTTTGGTTTACACACAGAGATAATATTAAAAACAGGTTTGTATAGAGAAAATTATAAAACAATTATAAAACCTATTTTAATGTATAAAATTAAACATAAATGATCAGAATATCATTAATTTTATACTCTGCAGCTGGTATAACAAGTTGTTGGAAACATATAAAGAGAAAAACAATTTTACAGTACACTTTTAGATGATCAGTTACTAGGTGAATGCTGAAGTGCTAAATACATTATTGTCTTCCATATGCATAAGAGAGGGACCAGTTGGAGAGATATTGCATTAAAACCGAACATCCAAGCTCTTATCACTAAGATGACTTTAGATGATATCTGGAATAAACTGTTGGATAGCTAATACAGGGGATTATATATTTTGTATATTCAGTAATAAGTGCAAATCAACATGGCTTTATAAGAAAGAGATCATGCCACACTTACTTACTTCAATCTAAGAGGAATTAACTAGGAACAATGATAAATGTGAATGTTGATGAAATATTTTTAGATTCTTCAAAGTTCAGTGGGACTTTATTGTACTAAAATGAGTGAACCAGGAACAGCTAATGATATAAGCACATGGATAGCCAACTGGTTGAAAGAAAGAAAATAAAAATTGTATCATACTCATACTGGACACAAGTAATTAGTGGGCACCATTAAAGATGAGTATTTGGCCAAGTTCATTTAAATATTTTTATAAATGATCTAGAGGAAGCATTAGATATCAACATCTCTCTCTGATGACAATACTGAATTGTTTAAGGTAATTAAATCAGAGTAGGATATAATAAATCCACAATGGTATAAATTTAAGAGTTTACTTTTTGGAAGCAAAAATAAGCATACTACCTATTAACTAAATGGGTTAAGAATTGGCGACTCAGAGGTGAAAATGGATTTAGGGTTAGGTTCTTGTAGACAAAAAATGAATCACATAAAAAAGGGGAATGGGTGTAAGGGAAGAAAACATCATTCATATACTCATATTGTATTTCAGTTTGGTGACCAGTTATAAAAAAAAGTACATTAACATAACTAGCAATGGTTGAGAAAAGGACTACAAAATGAATAAAGTTAATGGAGGATTTAAGTTATGAGGAGAGGTGAGCAAAAGTGAGTGTTAAGATTGAGAGATTTTAAAGGACCGATAAATACAGTAGAATTGCACAATCAACAAATGCCTAATAAAATAAAAATGCCAAAGCACTTATGGCACGATGATCTAAACGTCTCTGTGCTTGCTAGATTATTAAAGGATACTCAGTACTTATATTATATTTCTCTGATGGAATAATCTAAGGCAGTGATTTTTAACCTTTTTTTTGCCGTGGCACACTTTTTTACATAAAAAAATCCTGCAGCACACCACCCTCCCAAAATTTTACAAAATCACACATTGTAGCCAAATACAGCATATATATATATACACGTACTGTGCTGTCATGCCATGCCTCCTACAAACTATACATGACATAGTGACATTCATTCACAATCATAATGATTGTCTGTGAATGAATGTCAATGTCATGGTTGTAAATGATGCCTGATGAGCCTGTCACATACTTCCCAATATTTCAAAATTTGAAAGAGGGACACCCCCTCACTGTTGTCAGTCTGCTGTGGCACACCTGAGGATCTCTCACGGCACACTAGTGTGCCACGGCACACTGGTTGAAAAACACTGATCTAAGGGGCATTTACTGCATTTTCGTATAGGGAGGAGATGCATACATTACAAAAAGTGCACACAAAAAAAATCATATTTTATAAACGAAAAACATTTATACAAAAATACGCAGGAAAAAAATTGTATTGTTACGGTGCATAAAAAATCGTAACAAACTTGTACACCAAAAATCGTAAAATCGTATTTTATCAAAAACATACAATTTGTATGTAAATTGCACAGGAATAAATCATATTAAATACACACATCATAAATCGTAATTTAAGTATATTGAATGTGCAAAAATCACTTAGAAATTCATACATATAAGTACAAAATACAAAGCGTAATTTTTCCTTAATGGGCTGAACATGGGCGTTCCATGGACGTATAGGAAATTGTCTCTGTATTCCCAGTGTAAATCTATAAAGATTTTCGCACTACAGATTTCACAGTTTTTTCTCGCAAACTAAAAGGTGGCAAGCTTTTTTTAAAACACTCTTAATACTTATAACCCTAATAGAAGAACACATGCATATGAAAATATAGGCGATTGTAAGATGCTATACGCAGAAATTAGCGTAATGTGATTTATATTAGCTGCAGGATCACGTGGCAAAGTTTCCCTTTCCAGCGAGCTTCATTATTTTCAATAGGAGACATCTTGCAGGAACTGCCCCTTTTTTACAATAATTCCACCAGGGCAGCCTCTGTGAGGGTCAGTGACAAAAACCACGCCTGATCTGATGAGGTTTAGATCTTTGGCCCTCTTTGTCTGAATCTCAAATCAGTAGTAGTTTTTTTTTGGACAAATTTCAAAGTTATGTGACAGCCATCAGCCAATCACAAAATGCATATACGTATATACTGTGAATTCTTGCATATGCTCAGTAGAAGCTAGTGCCTCAAAAGTATGCAGACAAAAGACTTAACATTTTGATAATGGAAGTGAATTGGAAAGTTGTTTACCATTATGTTCCTTATCTTAATCATGAAAGTTTAATTTTGACTTTAGCATTCCTTTTACTATAGAAAAGAGGTGCTTTGAAAGGTGGTATGAATACTTTACATAAAGAGAGCTCAAAGTAGCATTGTGTATTCCAATAGTTTTAGTAGTCACACTTTAAGGCTAAAGGAAAGCAAAAAAGAAAGAAGTGACTACCAAAACAATAAATATTACTTTAAAAAAAAAGAAATCATATATATTTTACCTAAAACAATAATTTAAGGTTAAAATTGCCTGTGTAAAATGTGTAGGCATTCTAAATGTATTGCTATCAAATCACTTGACAGGGATTTTTATTACAAAAACAGGGAAAGATGATCTGTATAGGTTGAACTAGATGAACTTTTAAAAAAAAAAATCTTTACACTTAAACTGCAATGTTATTTAACCCCTTAATGACCACAGCACTTTTCCATTTTCTGTCCGTTTGGGACCAAGGCTATTTTTACATTTTTGCGGTGTTTGTGTTTAGCTGTAATTTTCCTCTTACTCATTTACCGTACCCCCACATATTATATACCGTTTTTCTCGCCATTAAATGGACTTTCTAAAGATATCATTATTTTCATCATATCTTATAATTTACTATAAAAAAAATATAAAATATGAGGAAAAATTGAAAAAAAATACACTTTTTCTAACTTTGACCCCCAAAATCTGTTACACATCTACAACCACCAAAAAACACCCATGCTAAATAGTTTCTAAATTTTGTCCTGAGTTTAGAAATACCCAATGTTTACATGTTCTTTACTTTTTTTGCAAGTTATAGGGCAATAAATACAAATAGCACTTTGCTATTTCCAAACCATTTTTTTTCAAAATTAGCGCTAGTTACATTAGAACACTAATATCTTTCAAGAATCTCTGAATATCTATTGACATATATATATATTTTTTTAGTAGACATCCCAAAGTATTGATCTAGGCCCATTTTTGTATATTTCATGCCACCATTTCACCGCCAAATGCGATCAAATAAAAAAAATTGTTCACTTTTTCACAAATTTTTTCACAAACTTTAGGTTTCTCACTGAAATTATTTACAAACAGCTTATGCAATTATGGCACAAATGGTTGTAAATTGTTCTCTGGGATCCCCTTTGTTCAGAAATAGCAGACTTATATGGCTTTGGTGTTGCTTTTTGGTAATTAGAATGCCACTAAATGCCACTGTGCACCACACGTGTATTATGCCCAGCAGTGAAGGGGTTAATTAGGGAGCATGTAGGGAGCTTTTTGGGGTAATTTTAGCTTTAGTGTAGTGTAGTAGACAACCCCAAGTATTGATCTAGGCCCATTTTGGTATATTTCATGCCACCATTTCACCGCCAAATGCGATCAAATTAAAAAAAACGTAACATTTTTCACAATTTTAGGTTTCTCACTGAAATCATTTACAAACAGCTTGTGCAGTTATGGCACAAATGGTTGTAAATGCTTCTCTGGGATCCCCTTTGTTCAGAAATAGCAGACATATATGGCTTTGGCGTTGCTTTTTGGTATTTAGAAGGCCGCTAAATGCCGCTGCGCATCACACGTGTATTATAGCTAGCAGTGAAGGGGTTAATTAGGTAGCTTGTAGGGAGCTTGCAGGGTTAATATCACATTTAGAGTAGAGCTCAGCCTCCCACCTGAAACATCAGACCCCCTGATCCCTCCCAAACAGCTCTCTTCCCTCCCCCACCCCACAATTGTCCCCGCCATCTTAAGTACTGGCAGAAAGTCTGCCAGTACTAAAATAAAAGCTATATTTGGTTTTTTTGTGTGTTTTTAAAAAGGCATATTTACATATGCTGCTGTGTACTATCCCCCCTTATCCCCTAACCTCACTGATCCCCCCCAAACAGCTCTATAACCCTCCCACTCTAACTTAATCTGCGCCATCTTGGGTACTGGCAGCTGTCTGCCAGTACCCAGTTTAGAAGAAAAACATGCTTTTTTTAAATTTTTACTAATTTTTTCTGTAGTGTAGCTTCCCCCCACACCAAACCAACCCCCACCCCTCCACGATCTCTTTTTGTGCTTTTGCACAAACAAGATTTGGGTATTTCTTATTAAATATATTTGCCGTAGTGTAGCGGTTCCCACCCGCTCCCGCCCGTGCACGCGCCCGCCCGCCACCCTCCGTGCACGCGCGCGCGCCCGCGCGCGCCCCCAAACGTTCCCGCCCCTGATCCCGCCCCCCTTGACTTCACGGCACCCACCGATGGCCGCCCACCCGCCTCCCAAGCCGGCTCCCACCCACCAACGATACCGGCCATCGATGTCCGGTGCAGAGAGGGCCACAGAGTGGCTCTCTCTGCACCGGAAGGCCATGTAAGGTTATTGCAGGATGCCTCCATATCGAGGCATCACTGCAATAACCGGAAAGCAGCTGGAAGCGATCAGGATCGCTTCCAGCTGCTTTCCACACAGAGGACGTGCAGGGTACGTCCTCAGGCATTAACTGCCTTTTTTTTGAGGACGTACCCTGCACGTCCTCGGTCATTAAGGGGTTAAAAAAAACAATCAGAGACTGTGCCAGCAGTCATGTACTAAATAAAAATTCAAATTGTGTGTGTTTGTGTATATATATAGATAGATATATAGATATATCAATGGATACATAGATAGATAGATAGATAGATAGATAGATAGATAGATAGATAGATAGAAAGAAAGATACAGTGTGTATATATATATATATATATATATATATATATATATATACACTGTATATGTACTGTGTATATATATATATATATATATATATATATATATATATATATATATAGTGGGATTGTGTATTAATAGTGTTTGCACTGGATACAAAATTGAAAGTTAGGGTTCCACTGAAATAGGATTGGGATAAGAGTTAATTGCATTTACAGTATAAAGGTTTTTGGTTAATTATGCTGGTACAGGATTCTAGTTAAGGTTGATTAGCTTTTTGGGTGTCCAGTTCAAAGTATAATGTTATATATTATAGGATAAGATCACAGTAAGGGTTAAATAGCTATAAGACTCGTGACTATGAAATATAGGTATAAGTGCTTTAATGGTTCAGGTCATTAACTCCAAGGCAGCTAGTGATAATGACCAGACATAAAGGGACTGCTTTTATTTAGTTACTATGCTTTCATTAAATATTAGTGTTGTAAGTTTGTTCAGGTTGCTAAAATTTAGTGAGAATGAGAAATCTGCTATCAGTAGATTTTTTTCCCCATAATGGCTCCACTCTAGAAACTTGTATAGGATCAAGGCAAATGTAATTTCTCGTTGTGTTCAAATATTTTTAGAAAAATATAATTTGTAGTGAAATATGAATCCACGGACAAAAAAAAAGGGCAATGACATATTAATAAACTTTTACAGAACAGTTTCATGTGTAACGAACATATTTAAACATTATTGATTGTAAACATAAACAAGTGAATAATACATTTCACCTACAATTATCAATATAGGGAAGCATGAAGAATGCTTTCAATTTTGCAGGGAGCATTGTTTCCAGTACAAGGTTGATACATGTTATTGGTTGTGTAGAATATTGCACTCTGCTATTGTTCCGCGGTGATGCCTTGGAGAATCTAATGAGCTTGACCTCATTGCCAGATCCATTTGCACAAAACTTTTTTTCCATTTAATATTTGCTTTATCTTGTGTCAGTGTTTTTCTTTGTATCAGCTCTCTCTAGGGAGAATCGAGATTGGAGAAGCAATAGACGGATTTCTCAAATGGAATTTGAATCAAAATTCTGCAGACATAGTAACGCATTATTTAGCAAGGCAGATATTATAGGATTAATTCTGATACGTAGATGACACATTTAAAATTTACAACACTGAGGATTTTCGAATGCTAATGAAAACATTAAAAAAAAATCTATTAAACGTCTATTTAAAAGGCAGAAAAATCCCAGTTTGTTATGCTGTCCTCCTGCAGGTAATCAAACAACTACGTGCATTGTCTGAAAAAATATGCATAAGCTGCTTAGCTGTAACTTGAATGGATTTTTGTTTGTTGGTAGAACTGGTAGAGGAGATTATCAAGTAATGTCTGCAAGCTAATACAAATGTGAAAGTTATATTTCCAGCAATATGACGGCAATCAAAACAAGTAATGCATATAAATCAGATGTGTGAATTTGTAGCAATGTGGCTTAATGTTAATGTGTGCAAAACTTGAAAGAACAAAGAAGTATGACTGCAGTTCAGTAACATCGATAAGCTTTCATAATATTTATAGAATCTATTTCTAAACCTATATTGTTCTGTGACCATGGCTCATGAAAATGTATATCCATTATTACTTACATTGTATTGAAAGAGATAAGATAAAAAAACACCTTTATTTCTTGCATCATGAAATAATTATAGATCTCTTGTGCAGATAACAATTTCATTAGTCTTCATTCAATGGCATTTGAAACTATGATTTATCCACAGGACAAATTGCACTATAAGACTAACAGAGACCCTAGACAAAAGATGTACAGACTAAATAACTGAATCCATATGTTGCTTATCATATGGTAGTTTTATATATATATATATATAATCAAAATATTTAAAACCATACTATTGTCCGTTAGCACTACTCAAGTTAAATCAATAGTGATTCTATTTTAATGCTCATTGTACAAGTTAAAGGTAATATTTTATCGCTAAAAAGTGGATATCATAAAGAGAATGTGCGCTAAATATTTCATATAGTAGGGGAGTTCTTCAGTTTAATACTATAGCATATCACTGAATCATACACTTCAAGCATACACACACAAACAATTATTTGACATTTGTTTAGAGAAAATTTCATGTTTAGGAGTCTTGCTGATGGCATAAAAAAATCTATGTAGAAAGAGTTGTATTCATACATTCATACATAAAGATTTCCAAATTCTGCCAAATAAAAAGAAGATGTTTCATGGCTTCAGAAAGGGAGTATACTTTACTTGGCATCACACAAAGCCTGGCATCACAAACCAAACTCCCCATTTATTTTATGTCCTCTGCCTTAGAAACATTGCTGGTCAACTGGTCCTGGGGGGAGGGGAGCATTGCTCAATTGCTTTCTATGTGGCTATTTTGAAACTAAAGCAGAATTGGAAGATTTACACTATTGTCTCAGAAAGCAAGAAATCTTTACATAGGAGAAGATTACACTTACAGGAGCACTAAAGTCAAAAGTAAACGTTCATGATTTAGATAGAGCACACAATTTTAAAAAACTTTCCAATTCACTTCATTATCTAAATATGCACATTCTTTTTATTTGCAAACTTTCTGGGTCACCAGCTCCTACTGAGCATGTGCAAGAATTAACAGAATATACGTATATGCACTTTGTAATTGGCTGACGGTTTTCACAAGATGCAATGGGGGGGGGGGTAACTAACTTAAAAATTAGTCAGAAAGAAATCTAATACTCACTTTAAATACAAGTGGTTCCAACCGGTTCCAACCGTTGCTCCCTCTTTCTCCCGCCTCTCTTTTGCTCTCTCTCTCCCCCCCTCTTTTGCTCTCTCCCCCCTCTTTTGCTCTCTCTCTCCTCCTCTTTTGCTCTCTCCCCCCCCTTTTGCTCTCTCTCTCCCTCCTCTTTTGCTCTCTCTCTCCCTCCTCTTTTGCTCTCTCTGTCTCCCCCCTCTTTTGCTCTCTCCCCCCTCTTTTGCTCTCTCTCTCCTCCTCTTTTGCTCTCTCCCCCCCTTTTGCTCTCTCTCTCCTCCTCTTTTGCTCTCCCCCCCTTTTGCTCTCTCTCTCCCTCATCTTTTGCTCTCTGTCTCCCCCCTCTTTTGCTCTCTCCCACCCTATTTTGCTCTCTCTCTCTCCCCCTCTTTTGCTCTCTTTCCTCCCTCTTTTGCTCTCTCTCTCCCCCTCCCCCCCTTTTGCTCTCTCTCTCCTCCCCCTTTTTCTCTCTCTCTCCCCCCCTTTTGCTCTCTCTCTCCCCCCCTCTCTTTTGCTCTCTCTCCCCCTCTCCTTGCTCTCTCTCCCCCTCTCTTTTGTGTGCTCTCTCTCCCCTTCTCTTTTGCGCTCTCTCCCCCCTCTTTTGTGCTCTCTCTCTCCCCCTCTCCCCCCCTCTTTTGTGCTCTCTCCCCCCTCTCTTTTGAGCTCTCTCTCCCCCTCTTTTGTGCTCTCTCCCCCTTTTTTGCGCTCTTTCCCCCTCTTTTGCATTCTCTCTCCCCCTCTTTTGCGCTCTCTCTCCCCCTTTTTTGCTGTCTCCCCCCTCTTTTGCTCTCTCTCCCCGCCCTCTTTTGCTTTCTCCCCCCCTATTTTGCTCTCTCTCCCCCTCTTTTGCTCTCTCCCACCTTATTTTGCTCTCTCTCTCTCCCCCTCTTTTGCTCTCTCTCCTCCCTCTTTTGCTCTCTCTCTCCCCCTCCCCCCCTTTTGCTCTCTCTCTCCCCCCCCCCTTTTGCTCTCCCCCCTTTTTCTCTCTCTCCCCCTCTTTTGCTCTCTCTCTCCCCATCTCTTTTGCTCTCTCTCCCCCTCTCCTTGCTCTCTCTCCCCCTCTCTTTTGTGTGCTCTCTCTCCCCTTCTCTTTTGTGCTCTCCCTCTTTTGTGCTCTCTCTACCCCTTCTCTTTTGCGCTCTCTCCCCCCTCTTTTGCGCTCTCTCTCTCCCCCTCTCCCCCCCTCTTTTGCGCTCTCTCTCTCTCCCCCCTCTTTTTTGAGCTCTCTCTCCCCCTCTTTTGTGCTCTCTCCCCCTTTTTTGCGCTCTCTCCCCCTCTTTTGTGCTCTCTCTTTCCCCTTCTTTTGCCTTCTCTCTCCCCCTCTTTTGCTCTCTCTCCCCGCCCTCTTTTGCTTTCTCCCCCCCTATTTTGCTCTCTCTCTCCCCCTCTTTTGCTCTCTCTCCTCCCTCTTTTGCTCTCTCTCTCCCCCTCCCCCCTTTTGCTCTCTCTCCCCCCCTTTTGCTCTCTCTCCCCCTCTTTTGCTCTCTCTCTCCCCCCTCTCTTTTGCTCTCTCTCTTCTCTCGTTTGCTCTCACTCTCCCCCTCTCTTTTGCTCTCTCTCCCCCTCTCCTTGCTCTCTCTCCCCCTCTCTTTTGTGTGCTCTCTCTCCCCTTCTCTTTTGCGCTCTCCCTCTTTTGTGCTCTCTCTCCCCCTTCTCTTTTACGCTCTCTCCCCCCTCTTTTGTGCTCTCTCTCTCCCCCTCTCCTCCCCTCTTTTGCGCTCTCTCGCTCCCCCCTCTCTTTTGAGCTCTCTCTCCCCCTCTTTTGTGCTCTCTCCCCCTTTTTTGCGCTCTCTCCCCCTCTTTTGTGCTCTCTCTTTCCCCCTCTTTTGTGTTCTCTCTCCCCTCTCTTTTGTGCTCTCTCTCCCCCTTTTTTGCTGTCTCCCCCCTCTTTTGCTCTCTCTCTCTCCCCGCCCTCTTTTGCTTTCTCCCCCCCTCTTTTGCTCTCTCTCTTTCCCCCCCCTCTTTTGCTCCCCCCCTCTTTTGCTCTCTCCTCCCTTTTTTGCTCTCTTCCCCTCTTTTGCTCTCTCTCTCTCCCCTCATTTGCACTCTCTCCCCTCATTTGCACACTCTCCCCCCTCTCTTTTGAGCTCTGTCTCTCCCCCTCTGTTGTGCTCTCTCTCTCCCCCCCTTTCTTTTGAGCTCTCTCTCCCCCTCTTTTGTGCTCTCTCTCCCTTTTTTGCGTTCTCTCTCTCCCCCTCTTTTGCTCTCTCCCCCCTCTTTTACTCTCCCCCTCTTTTGCTCTCTCTCTTCCCCTCTTTTGCTCTCTCTCTCCTCCTCTTTTGCTTTCTCCCCCCTCTTTTGCTCTCTCCCTCCCCCTTGCTCTCTCTCTCTCTCTCTCTCTCCCCCTCTTTTACTCTCTCGCTCCCTCCTCTCTTTTGCTCTCTCTCTCTCCCTCCTCTCTTTTGCTCTCTCTCTCCCTCTCTTTTGCTCCCCCCTCCTCTCTTTTGCTCTCACTCCCCTCTTTTGCTCTGTCTCTCCTCTTTTTTGCTCACTTTCTCTCTTTCCCCCCCTCTCTTTGCTCTTTCCCTCCTCTCTTTTGGTCTCTCCCCACTCTCTTTTGGTCTCTTCCCACATCTCTCCCCACTCTCTTTTGGTCTCTCCCCACTCTCTTTTGGTCTCTATCTCTCCCCTCTGTTTTGCTCTCCCCTCTTTTGCGCTCTCTCTCCCCCTTCTCTTTTGCGCTCTCTCTCCCCCCTCTTTTGTGCTCTCTCTCTCCCCCTCTCTTGTGAGCTCTCTCTTTCCCCCTCTTTTGCGTTCTCTCTCCCCCTCTTTTGCGCTCTCTCCCCCTTTTTTGCTGTCTCCCCCCTCTTTTGCTCTCTCTCTCTCTCTCCCTGCCCTATTTTGCTCTCTCTCTTCCCCTCTTTTGCTCTCTCTCTCCTCCTCTTTTGCTCTCTCACCCCTCTTTTGCTCTCTCCCTCCCCCTTGCTCTCTCTCTCTCCCCCTCTTTAACTCTCTCGCTCCCTCCTCTCTTTTGCTCTCTCTCTCTCCCTCCTCTCTTTTGCTCTCTCTCTCCCTCTCTTTTGCTCCCCCCTCCTCTCTTTTGCTCTCACTCCCCTCTTTTGCTCTGTCTCTCCTCTTTTTTGCTCACTTTCTCTCCTTCCCCCCTCTCTTTGCTCTTTCCCTCCTCTCTTTTGGTCTCTCCCCACTCTCTTTTGGTCTCTCCCCACTCTCTTTTGGTCTCTATCTCTCCCCTCTGTTTTGCTCTCCCCACTTTTGCGCTCTCTCTCCCCCTTCTCTTTTGCACTCTCTCTCCCCCCTCTTTTGTGCTCTCTCTCTCCCCCTCTTTTATGCTCTCTCCCCATTTTTTGCGCTCTATCCCCCTCTTTTGTGCTCTCTCTTTCCCCCTCTTTTGCATTCTCTCTCCCCCTCTTTTGCGCTCTATCCCCCTTTTTTGCTGTCTCCCCCCTCTTTTGCTCTCTCTCTCTCTCCCTGCCCTCTTTTGCTTTCTCCCCCCCCTCTTTTGCTCTCTCTCTCCCCCCTCTTTTGCTCCCCCCTCTTTTGCTCTCTCCTCCCTCTTTTGCTCTCTCCCCGCTCTTTTGCTCTCTCTCTCTCCCCCCTCTCTTTTGAGCTCTCTCTCTCCCCCTCTGTTGTGCTCTCTCTCTCCCCCCCCCCTTTCTTTTGAGCTCTCTCTCCCCCTCTTTTGTGCTCTCTCTCCCTTTTTTGCCTTCTCTCTCTCCCCCTCTTTTGTTCTCTCCCCCCTCTTTTACTCTCTCCCTCTTTTACTCTCCCCCTCTTTTGCTCTCTCTCTCCTCCTCTTTTGCTCTCTCCCCCTCTTTTGCTCTCTCTCTCCTCCCCTCTTTTGCTCTCTCTCACTCCCCCTCTTTTGCTCTCTCGCTCCCTCCTCTCTTTTGCTCTCTCTCTCTCCCTCCTCTCTTTTGCTCTCTCTCTCCCTCTCTTTTGCTCCCCCCTCCTCTATTTTGCTCTCTCTCCCCTCTTTTGCTCTCTCTCTCCTCTTTTTTGCTCACTTTCTCTCTTTCCCCCCTCTCTTTGCTCTTTCCCTCCTCTCTTTTGGTCTCTCCCCACTCTCTTTTGGTCTCTCTCTCTCCCCTCTGTTTTGCTCTCCCCTCTTTTTTTCTCTCTCACTTGACCATGCCCCCATCACGGCATGTCTGGTCACACCCCTATTGTGACATGCCCGGCCACGCCCTCATCACGGCACGCCCCCACCAGACAGCTTCCACAGTGCACACTCCTCAGCTGGTCAAGGCCAGGTATGTTTGTCCTTGTGCAGTCTCTACTGCGCATGACTGCAACTGACAAACATACCTGGCCTTTTATTATATAGAATACTGTGTTTAGTGGTCCTTTAAAAGTATGCAGTGATGTTAAGTTGTAAGAGAAAAAAATCCCTATTACTTTTCCCTTATGCCTCAGATTTAAATGTGAATATAAATTGCCAGATTTTTATAGATTGGAATTTATTTTATGTTTTGCAATGATATTTTTTTATTTATGTATTATGACAAAAATTTAAGATTTATCAGCTTTAAATGGCAATGAAATGCATATCATAAAATGGTAAATGTTTCAGCTTCAGTATAGTAAAAACATGTAACTGAAAGAAAAAGAAAAAAACTAAAGAAATTTATATTTCTGATAAAGGTTTGCCCTTGGAAGATAAATAATAGGTGTAAATTTCCTTGCAGATATTAACATGGCTGGAGAACCAAAACCCTACAGGCCCAAACTGGGAACAAAGAGACCTCTTTCATCTTTATACAGGTATGTTTATTCTAGTTATATTTATTTATTTGTTCAGTTCTTTTGGATTAAATATACATTAACGGTTAGTTAAGCATGGCATGATATTATGGCTTTTTTTCTAATAATGAATTAATATTTCTCAAAAATATTATCAATAAAAATCTCCATGATTTAGACTTTTGATAAAAAAATTAGTAGTGATAAACAATTTATATCGTAAAATATATTTTAAAATTGCATATCTACATCTATTTGATTCTTAGATAATTTATGACAGGCACAAAAACAGAACATATTAGATTTAGGGCTAATTTACACGTGGCGCGCTATTGGTAGCATGAGGAGCGCAAACGTGATTGCGAGATTGCAGTGTTTTTGCTCTCAAATACACATTAAAAATGGCGCTGGGTTTAAATTAACACAATCTTGGGCTAATTTTTGCTCCCCATATATTCTATGGGTGGCATTGAGCTTTATTGTACACTTGTAGTAGATGTTACGATCACTCAAACTCAATTGCATTCTATGGTCAAACTTTATACGTGAACTCAAAGCTCACTTAAAGAGTCTGGGCTGGCAAGAAAAGCTGCACGGAGCACCAAAAAAATAAAAAATAAGGTTTTTCCATCCACACTATCCACCTTTTACACTTTTAGTCACTAAGCTGCCACATAGCCCACCACAAATGATCTGTGCTACATTATTAACCTCTAAACTGCCGCATAGCCCACCACAAATTCCCCCACTGCACGATTAAGCCCTAAACTGCCACATAGCCCACTGTGAATTACCACACCACACTATTACACACAAAGCCCTCAATTGCACTGCTCCCCCCTTTATGTCAGACCTTGTCTCCAGATACTCTCCCTCCCGTCACCTTCGTTCCGCTCATGATCTCCTACTCTCCTCCTCTCTTGTTACCTCCTCACATTCCCGTCTTCAAGATTTCTCCAGATTGGCTCCCATCTTATGGAACTCTCTGCCTCGCTCCACAAGAATCTCCCTAGTTTTAAAAGCTTCAAGTGCTCCCTTAAGACTCTACTATTCAGGGACGCTTACAACCTACACTAACCTTCCTATCTCCGCTGCTATCCCCTAAAACCCCATAGCATGTAAGCCTATAAGCCCAGCTGTTTGTAGTTCACCTTCATAAGAGCCGACTACAACAGTGCAACCCTCCGCATGACCCTCTCTCCCCATTTGATCCCTGCAATCGTTTTTTATATACCACCTATGTTCATAGCGCTGCGGAACCTACTGGCGCTCTACAAATACCTGATAATAATAATAATAATATTAAACTCTAAACAGCTACATAGCCCACTGTTATAAACTCCCTATACTAGTAACCCCTAACTGCCACAACCCCCATCGCAAAATACCCCCTAACTACCACAACCCCCCATTGCACAATACTCTCTTACCTATTAACCTCCAAACCGCCACAACCCCAACACAAAATACCCCCTAGCCTACTAACCCCCAAGACCCCTAACCTAAGACCCCCTAAATTACAAAAAATATACCAAAAATAAAAAAAACAACAACCAGTAAGACCTATCCTAAAACTAAATTCCCCTTAAAGTAACACTAACACCTACTCTAAAATGTATCATGTGAGGCAGTGCCCTAGTTGAAGTGATTAGCTCTTTTTTATAAAAAATACCTATACTAAAACCAAAGTAACCCCTCCAAAAAAAATCAACTATCTTTAAAAGATATATCCTAAAAAAAAGATGCCCAGAAAAAAGCATCAGTTATTGCACTCTTTTGCAAAAATAAAAAAACCCCTATCCTAAAAAAGATGCCCTGAAAAAGGTATCAGTGATTATGCTCTTTTATAAACCCTAAACATAACCCCCCCCCCCCAAAGAAAAAAATGCTAAACCACAAAAGTTAGTACTCACCAACTTGAATCCGGCTCCTTAGGTGGGCAGCTCCGGCAGTGCTCTTCTACTGTCTTTTTCCATGGCAGCGCTCCTCTGGGGCTGTCCTCTTCTTCCATCCTTCTTCTGAACTTCTGTCCAATGTCCTCTTCATGCTGTCCCCACAGTACACTGAAGCTTGAATGCGAGGTTCCCCTTGCATTTCTATTGGCTGATTTTTGAAACAGGAAGTCATTCAGCCAATAGAAAAAGCTTTCATTCTATTGGTTGATTGGACTAAGAATTCAAAAATCAGTCAATAGAACTGAAAGGGCACCCCTATATAAGGGAAAACTTTGCATTCAAACTTTAGTCTGCTGTGATCGGATAAAGATATGTTTTTTTTTGTAGGGTGGGGGGTTTACTTTGGTTTTAGTATACAGATTTTTTTATATTTATATATATATTTAAAAAAGCTAATAACTTCAACTAGGGCACTGCCTGACAAATGCCATTTCCAGGGCAATTTTTAGAGTAGGTTTTAGTGTTAGTTTAGGATTTTTCTAGGAGGTGGACTTTTTAAGGGAACTTTTGTTTTACGATAGGTCTTACTGGTTGGGTTTTTTATTTTTGTTAATCGTAGTGTTTTTTTTGTAACTTAGAGGGTCTTGAGTTAGGGGTCTTGGGGGTTAGCTGTTAGGAGGTTAGAGGGTGTTTTCTTCATAAATGGAAAGAGTCCACAGCTGCATTCATTACATTTGGGAATTCAGAACCCTGTTACCAGGAGGAGGCAAAGACACCCCAGATAAAGGCTTAAATACCTCTCCCACTTCCCTCATCCCCCAGTCATTCTTTGACTTTCATCCCAGGAGGTTGGAAGAGAAGTGTCAGAAGTTTTGATAGTCTCTTATGGAGGGTAGTACTCTTTGGCATGGGACTGTCAGTGAGAGCATGGACAAAAGTTAGAGTCCAGAGATGCAGGTAGAGTCTTTCTGCGAACCCAACCCAACTCATATTAACAGCTCCACAAGCAGTCAGCGTTGACGAGTTTCGCTGCCTGCTTTCTTCTCTCAAGTCCATGGCAGAGGCGAGGCTACTATCTGTCACACTTGAAGGGCCGTGTTCCTGTTCCATGGCATAGATTCCGGTAAGATTGTTTCATTTTACTTTTGTTATGATTGTATGGTAATACAAATGTTTTCCCTACAGGCTCTCACCTTCTGGGATTTACTATAATCAGGGTCTCAGTAAGGCTCCTTTCATATCTTAGAATGAAGGGTTAATATCTCCTGAGGGGGGTTATTGAACAGGGGGGTTTTAATCATGTTTGTTATGTGATTCGACCTGCTTATGTGTAGTGTTGTTTAGTGTTACTTAGGCTCATGGCTTATGGAAAATTACGGCCTTTGGAAGTGACGCAGCTTTTAGGTTGAGCTCGCTTTTTCTGGACTGCACGGTGCACCTGGTGACTGGGCGTGGTCACGTTTTTGGCTCTCCATTTCCACATTCCTGACCATGTGGCGACGGAAGAATTCTGGTCCGCCAGTGTCTCGTTCATAGGAGGTGGTGAGTGCCCCAGCCATTGTGGGTGTCAGGTGCCATTTACATTTTCTTATTTGGTCCGTTTTTTGGTATTCAATATCCCTGTTATGGAGGATTCTGATAATGTGGAGACGGACGTCTCTGCTTCAGATTCTTTTTCTGGTGAAGAATACGAATTGGCCCGGGGGATACATGCCCTCCAATTATGTTCAGAATGCCATTTTAGAGTGCTCAATTCCTCGGGATCAGCCACTGAGCCGTCTGCCTCTGGGGGTCTGGTTCCCCGAGTGGCTAGTTCCCTACCACCAACTCTTACTATGCATGCAGGTAACCCAGATTTTGCTTATCCTTGACTTCTTCCCTTCGGAGCTGATGGCACATTTTCGCATGTCCATAATCATGGCTCTGGTGCATCTGCAACTATCAAAAGTGTGCTTATGATATTGTACGTGTTCCGGGGCTCTTTAGGCATGGGATGGCCTACTCAGCTCTCCGGGGGAACGACTGTCCCTGAGGCTTCAGGGGGTCAACCTTCAGGCTGGGGTCGTCTTCTGCTCTGGTGAAGGTATGCTGTGCCTTCTGCTATAGACTGGCATGCCTTTGTGTCCTACTGAGGCACATTTTGGTGTTGTTGAAAGATCCCATCCTTAATGGATATGGGGATTCTCAGTCTTCACCTTTGAAACGCTTGCAGGCTTAGGTATAAGAGGAGGAAGTAATCTTCTTATAGCCTTGTTTATTGAGTATCCTTTCCAGTTCTGAGCTGGAAGAACAGGATACCGGTCCAGCGGGTGTGTCTGTTCTTCTTTGACGATAACCTATGGGTTGCCTTATCTTTTATTTTAATCCGGTTAGGATGATTTTTTTATTTTGAGCTCATAGTTATGCTTTTCCTTCGGGAATGTTTTCTGGAATCGATGCTCGCGATTTTTTGATTGCTCAGTTTACTTCTACGGAGGTTTGTTTGGTGTGAGAACATGTTAGTCCTATGTTTGTCTTCTGTTTATCCCTCCATCGCTGGGGGTCACTATCTGTGGCCTTGACAGTATTGACCCTTGGTTTCATGCTGGTCCTGATTGGGTTCGGATCCTCTCAGGGTCTCAGTAAGGCTCCTTTCATATCTTAGAATCAAGGGTTAATATCTCCTGAGGGGGGTTATTGAACAGGAGGGTTTTAATCATGTTTGTTATGTGATTCGACCTGCTTATGTGTAGTGTTGTTTAGTGTTACTTAGGCTCATGGTTTATGGAAAATAATGGCCTTTGGAAGTAATGCAGCTTTTAGGTTGAGCGTGCTTTTTCTGGACTGCACGATGCACCTGGTGACTGGGCATGGTCACTTTTTGGCTCTCCATTTCCGCATTCCTTACCATGTGGCAACGGAAGAATTCTGGCCCGCCAGTGTCTCGTTCATAGGAGGTGGTGAGTGCCCCAGCCATAGTGGGTGTCAGGTGCCATTTTGATTTTCTTATTTGGTCCGTTTTTTGGTATTCAATATCCCTGTTATGGAGGATTCTGATAATGTGGAGATGGACGTCTCTGCTTTAGATTCTGTTTCTGGTGAAGAATTTGAATTGGCCCGGGGGATACATGCCCTCCAGTTATGTTCAGAATGCCATTTTAGAGTGCTCAATTCCCCGGGATCAGCCGCTGAGCCGTCTGCCTCTGGGGGTCCGGTTCCCCGAGTGGCGAGTTCCCTACCACCAACTCTTACTATGCATGCAGGTAACCCAGATTTTGCTTGTCCTTGGCTTGTTCCCTCCGGAGCTGATGGCACATTTTCGCATGTCCATAATCATGGCTCTGGTGCATCTGCAACTATCAGAAGTGTGCTTACGATATTGTACGTGTTCCGGGGCTCTTTAGGCATGGGATGGCCTACTCAGCTCTCTGGGGGAACGACTGTCCCTGAGGCTTCAGGGGGTCAACCTTCGGGTTGGGGTCGTCTTCTGCTCTGGTGAAGGTATGCTGTGACTTCTGCTATAGACTGGCATGCCTTTTTGTCCTACTGAGGCACATTTTGGTGTTGTTGAAAGATCCCATCCTTAATGGATATGGAGATTCTCAGTCTTCACCTTCAAAAGGCTTGCAGGCTTAGGTATAAGAGGATGAAGTAATCTTCTTATAGCCTTGTTTATTGAGTATCCTTTCCAGTTCTGAGCTGGAAGAACAGGATCCCGGTCCAGCGGGTGTGTCTGTTCTTCTTCGGCGATAACCTATGGGTTGCCTTATCTTTTATTTTAATCCGGTTAGGATGATTTTTATTTTGAGCTCATAGTTATGCTTTTCCTTTCGGGAATGTTTTCTGGAATCGATGCTCGCGATTTTTTGATTGCTCAGTTTACTTCTACGGAAGTTTGTTTGGTGTGAGGACATGTTAGTGCTATGTTTGTCTTCTGTTTATACCCCCCATCTCTGAGGGTGACTATCTGTGGCCTTGACAGTATTGGCCCTTGGTTTCAGGCGGGTCCTGATTGGGTTTGGATCCTTCTGTTCTTGCAGCCTATTTCAGACAAGTGGTTCCTGTTTTGCCTGGCTGGTCCGGTTGGGGCACCGAGTTCTTCACATTATTATTGGTGTTATTTCTTGTTTGTAACAAGTTCAGCTAAGAATTCTAAGAGGACCTGAGGGAGACTTGGTGAAGTTCCACTGCGGCACACTCTGTTGTTCTGTTATTTTGTCGGGATTTTGAGTGTTTCCTTCCCCGCATGGGTTGGAAGTTTGGAGGACTCAGGGTTCGGTGTAGAGCAGGATCTGAGATCTGTTGTACATCCTCGTGTCATTTGAGGTTTGGTGAGCCTCTTTGAGGTTCTGTGATCCTCCATGTTCAAGATGTTGAGAAGGACTGTCGGCTTTTGGATAGCATGTGATGTGCCCACTGTTTAGTGGATATTTTTGCAGTCTAACGATTAGGGCTTGATATCTCTTTTCAGCTGCTCTTACTTGCCTGCAAGTATTCTATTTCAGAGTCATCCTGGTAAGACTGTGGCATGTGGTGTTGTCTCAGGTGTTCACTTATCTGGGGTTGCTGAACGTATTCGATCTCTGAATATGTCGATATTCTGAGTTATCTTGTAACTTGAGGACTCTGTCTTCAGTTGTCCTTTGGGGTGCGGTTGCACTGTTTTTATTAGCAGTTTTCTCCTCAGTGTCAGATTCCCGGTCTTAACATTGTGGTTTCTGTAAGATCTGGGGTCTGGGAGTTGACTGCCTTGTTTCTCAAGACCGATTCGGGTCTCTGTGAGCTTGGATCAGTTTTCGGGGTTCTTTACTTATTTGGAACTTGTTGTACCCTATTTAGGGGTCTTCGGGAATCCTTGATTTTTTCTTCCACGTCTTCTCCTTTTTCTGAGGTTTTGGTAGTTGATCCCTTTTGTCTAGTTAGGGGTGTGTGGTTGGGGACTGACTGCTGGGCGGTGGTGTCTCCAGGAGGCGTGTTGGCTCAGTCGAGTCTATTTCTGTGGTCTCTAGCAAGGTTTATAGACTATCTGTGGGTCAGTGTCCTTGGGGCTTTTTCTTTTTTCAAATTTTTCTCGGCTTTGAGCGAAGCAGGTTTTTGCAGGCCTAGTGCCCTCAGAATGGGCCGCCTCTTGTACCCACCCATTTTGCATTCAGTGTCCTCTTTAGCTTGGGTATTGTTTTCCCAAAAGTAATGAATGCAGCTGTGGAATCTTTCCATTTATGAAGAAAAAAATAAATTATGCTTACCTGATAATTTTCTTTTCTTCAGATGGAAAGAGTCCACAGCTCCCCGCCCATGATTTTTAATGTGGGGTGTCTATTATATTTATTCTTCTGGCACCTTTTTACCCTGATATTTCTTCTACTGTTCCTTGTTCCTCGGCAGAATGACTGGGGGATGAGTGAAGTGGGAGAGGCATTTAAGCCTTTGGCTGGGGTGTCTTTGCCTCCTCCTGGTGGCCAGGTTCTGAATTCCCAAAAGTAATGAATGCAGCTGTGGACTCTTTCCATCTGAAGAAAAGAAAATTATCAGGTAAGCATAATTTATGTTTTTGCAATGGGGGTTGTAGCGGTTATGGGGTTATTAAGCTAGGGGTAGTCTGGGATGGCAGTTTAGGGATTACTAGTATAGGGAGTTTATAGTGGTGGGCTAAGTAACAGTTTAGGGTTTACTAGTTTAGGGAGTTTATTGCAGTGGGCTATGTGACAGTTTAGGGGTTAATAGTGTAGCGGGTAATTTAAGTTGGACTATGTTGAAATGTAGGGGCTAATATTGTAGCATGCTAATATGCAGCGGGCTATGTGGCAGTTTAGTGGTTAATTAGTAGTGTAGTGAGGTAATTTGCAGAGGGATATGTGGTGGTTTAGGAATTAATAGTTGTGGATGAAAAAACAAGGGGCACCAACATAGTGTGAATCGGTTTAGGACAAATATCAAACAATAAGTTGCAAGAAAACTACTCACAAGTGGAGTGGCACCTAGAATCAACTAGGTGCGTGCAGGCAGGCTGACATTCAGGACCAGCAGTCAGTACGCTGGGAGTCTCACCCGGGAGACCTGTGGGTGGGTGGATGAAATCAGCTGTGTATCGTGCAGTGAGCTGGAACGCCACGGGAGAAGTTCAAGCGGCTGTGTTGTTTTTCCCAAGATAGCTGCTCACACGATCGGACTTGTTCCCAAACAAACTGACAATGTCAGTGTAAGGAATAAACTGTTTGAAATCTAACTGAATAAAAACACTGCATACAGCAGTATATTGAAAAGCACAGAAACCGGGTCTGTATAAAAACAAGTATTTATTTGCTACGCGTTTCTCAGTCCGTAAAGGACCGTTTCCTCAGGCATATACAAAGGTGTTTAACAGGTTACTATTTATACCTGACCGTGACCCGGATTCTATTGTGGAGGTCATCTCCAAAAAAAAAAAAAAAAATTAACAATAAAATGTTTTTATAAAACAACATTCATACAATAAAAATTGAACATATATCGGTATCGTGTTAAGCAGCAATCTGAAAATATGTGTATATCATGTAAAAGAGAGACATACATATAAAACCAGCATATATTTACATTGATGGGTAACACCTGTGATGATATTTCTAAAAGTGCAAGGCCCATATATATTTTTAGAAGATGTGAACATGTTGTAAATGTTCTCTCTTAAATCTAATTGGGTAATATTGATAAAGGATCCCAATAGTAACTAGCACTTAAATTACATTAAAAAGTAGTAAACACTTAAAAAAATATATATATATATATATTTTTCAAGGTTGGGCTCGAACCCTTGACCTTGTGTATGCTAGGCTTTTGCTGATCTAAAAGAGCTGTTCGGATATGACATCAAATGAGATTGGTATTGATCAAATTATACCAAAACTTGAAATTAATTTGAACAAAAATGTAATAAGGTTGTTGATTAAAAAACATTGTTCTTATAAAGAGCCCTCGTGTCTTTATTCCAGAGAAACACATATGACAGCTATTGTGGATTGACGGACCCAAATATAAATATATATATATTGGATGTCTTTAAAAATATTGATTTTATTGAATGAAGATTGCTCTAAGAAATTAAGACCCTTGTTTGGGGAAATCTAATTATGCTATGTGCTGAATGTTGTGGTGCTGCTGAAAAAGTGGTGAGATTGTTTGTATGGAAAATATATTGAAAGATAATAAAAAATAATATACTGTTAAAAATATAAAGGACCTTCGTTTTGTGAGAATAAATTTTCTAAATACTGGCTATTGTGATTCTGTATGACACTGCTTGTAATATTTATTTGCTCGGCTCGTATTGGTAATAAATTATTTCAATATTTTTGGATTGGAAACGAACCAGTGTCCATGTGTGTGATAAATTATTTATTTCAATATTTTTGGATTGGAAACGAACCAGTGTCCATGTGTGTGAGAAACCTATTCTGAGTCTGATGACCTATCTGGAAATGACAAAATATATAGTAATCTTGGTTTAGTTGACTCTAATCCTATAGATATGACATTTGTAATACTGTGCACTAATTGCAGTGATTTATCTCATTGGTTCTCAGTGTTAGTATATATTTCTGGTGATAATATCGTAATGATGAGTATATTAGATAGCATCATTGTGGATCTATTGGTATAAACTTAATGTGATATGTGATATAATCTCTGTGTATGGTGATAGTGAAAACAGACTTATATAAAAGCAGCCAAATCAACATTGGCATTCAAACCCAGTGGATACAAAGTTTTAAGTTTGTGTATCCAGTAAGTTTCTAATTGTCTAAGTTTGATTAGACGGTCATAGTCAGTGGATAGAGGTACATGGTCTATCGGAATGATTTTGAAAATGTCTGCTCTACCATCATGCATCATTTCTCAATGGTTTGGTACACTGTGGTTAATTTTACTTTTTTTACAATTTTTACAATTCCGAAAATGTTCACCCCAACGGGTGCGTATGTTTCTAATGGTACGTCCAATGTATTGGACCCCATAAACACAATTTAAGAGATAAATAATGTACTTAGATTCGCAATTGAGGCGATGTGAGATCCGATAAGTCAAGCCGGTGGTATTGGATTTAAATGTTTTTTGAGAACTAATAAATTTACACATATTACATCCTCTTTTGCCACATTTATATGAGCCATATAATCTCAAAAAACTATGTGTTTTTTTCGAATTATTTGAAGATGATTGACTATGTTTGACCCTTTTGTTAGGTGCTAGTTTATTCCTAAGGGTTGGTGCCCGTCTGTAGACGATTTTAGGTCTCTCAACTATATTTTATAAAAAAGGATCCTTTTGAATAATATTCCAATGTTTATTAAGTATATTACAAATTTTTTTGTGATTACTGTTGTATTGTGTTATAAAGAGGGGTTCGCCATCAACATCCATATTCATTGTTTTACTAAAGTTAGTTGTGTTATTTTCCAACTTTTTGAAAAAGAGATCTCTATCCAAGTCTCGTGCTTTTTTGAGGCATCGATCAAGTAAGTCTCCAGGGTAACCCTTGTCTAGAAAACGTTGATAAAGAATCATGCTTTGTGAGTCAAAGGTGTCTAAATCTGAACAATTCCGACGTATTCTTTGGAATTGGCTAAAAGGGATATTTATTTTCCACCCAATATGGTGGTTACTGGAATAATCCAGGTAACTGTTGCTGTCCACCTTTTTAAAAAAGGTTTTAGAAACAACATTCCCTGTATTACCCCAGCTCAACAATAAATCCAAATATTATATTGAGGAATCTTGGATATTTGCTGTGAAAGTAAGACCCATATGGTTGGTGTTAAGATGTACTACTATTGAATTGGCTAGAATGATGTCCCCTCTTAAAACAAAAATGAGATTGTCAATGTAGCGGCCATAGAATACCAGGTTCGTCCAAAAGCTTGCAGAATAGATATATTGGTCTTCAAAAATTCCCATGAACAGATTAGCAAAGCTTGGGGCGAACCTGGTACCCATGGCCGTACCCTTGACTTGCAGGAAAAACTTTTCCTGAAAAATAAAATAATTATGTTTGAGTATATAATCTATCCCTTCCAAAATAAATTCCTTTTGAAGATCTGGCATGTATAGATCTTTCTCTAAGAAAACAGAAATCGCATTGATTCCCATGTTGTGGCAAATATTAGAATAAAGGGAACCAACATCACAAGTGATCCATATTAGATCATTGTTATTACAGACATTTCTGAGTTGATATAAAAGATGGGTACTGTCTTTGATGTAAGAGGGTAAATTGACCACATATTTCTGTAGAAATTTTTCTAAATAAAAAGATAAGTTGTAGGTAAGATTGCCTATGCCTGCTATGATAGGGCGCCCCGGTGGATTAATTTGATTTTTGTGGATTTTGGGCAGATGGTAATAGTGTGCCACACTCGGATTGGTTACTTTTAGAAATTCTTTTTCTTCTTTATTCAAAATGCCCGATGCCCGATATATATATTTATATTTGGGTCCGTCAACCCACAATAACTGTCATATTTGTTTCTCTGGAATAAAGACACGAGGGCTCTTTATAAGAACAATGTTTTTTAATCAACAACCCTATTACATTTTTGTTCAACTTAATTTCAAGTTTTGGTATAATTTGATCAATACCAATCTCATTTGTTGTCATATCCGAACAGCTCTTTTAGATCAGTAAAAGCCTAGCATACACAAGATCAAGGGTTCGAGCCCAACCTCGAAAAATATATATATATATATATATATATTTTTTTTTATTTTTTTTTAAGTGTTTACTACTTTTTAATGTAATTTAAGTGCTAGTTACTATTGGGATCCTTTATCAATATAACCCAATTAGATTTAAGAGAGAACATTTACAACATGTTCACATCTTCTAAAAATATATATGGGCCTTGAACTTTTAGAAATATCATCACAGGTGTTACCCATCAATGTAAATATATGCTGGTTTTATATGTATGTCTCTCTTTTACATGATATACACATATTTTCAGATTGCTGCTTAACACGATACCGATATATGTTCAATTTTTATTGTATGAATGTTGTTTTATAAAAACATTTTATTGTTAATTTTTTTTTTTTTTTTTGGAGATGACCTCCACAATAGAATCCGGGTCACGGTCAGGTATAAATAGTAACCTGTTAAACACCTTTGTATATGCCTGAGGAAACGGTCCTTTACGGACTGAGAAACGCGTAGCAAATAAATACTTGTTTTTATACAGACCCGGTTTCTGTGCTTTTCAATATACTGCTGTATGCAGTGTTTTTATTCAGTTAGATTTCAAACAGTTTATTCCTTACACTGACATTGTCAGTTTGTTTGGGAACAAGTCCGATCGTGTGAGCAGCTATCTTGGGAAAAACAACACAGCCGCTTGAACTTCTCCCGTGGCGTTCCAGCTCACTGCACGATACACAGCTGATTTCATCCACCCACCCACAGGTCTCCCGGGTGAGACCCCCAGCGTACTGACTGCTGGTCCTGAATGTCAGCCTGCCTGCACGCACCTAGTTGATTCTAGGTGCCACTCCACTTGTGAGTAGTTTTCTTGCAACTTATTGTTTGATATTTGTCCTAAACCGATTCACACTATGTTGGCGCCCCTTGTTTTTTCATCCTCTTAGATTCCCTGATCCATCACACTGTGGACACAAGCGGAGCAAGCCTTAAGTTTTCGAACTTTTTGTTCTCACTATATCCTTTACTTTGAAGTGGACTTTTTACCTTTGAACATTATATCACATATTTTTTCAGGATTTGGACTTTTTTATTACATATATATATATGACTCAACTTTTTATATTTCTTTGCTTATGTTTTATTCTTTTTAATGTAACAATCTATTTGTTTATGTTCTTATTGTACTACATTCGTTTTAACCGCCACTGATTGCAACAAGGTTATGCACTTGTTCTTTTATAACAAATCCTACTCACTTTCCAATCATATACACCTTTGCCCTGATACACTTTTTCACAGACAATACATCATATTATACACTACAGGAATTTTCATTACACACCACTTTTTCTTAACAGCGCGTCCTCTTAGTTTTTCCTTCTAGGAATTACTTGAATAATTAATAGTTGTGGCAGTTTAGGGGTTATTAGAATAGGAGTCTTATTGTGATGGGGGTTAACACGCAAGTGAAGGTGTTAGGCTTTCTTTTACATTGCTGCTCCATTGAAATCAAAGGGGTTACTGTTATATTGCAAAAACTGAATCCTCTGGTTAACTTCTTTTTTTGTGCGTCGGGTTTCATGTGAGCCCAAAATTTTTACTTTCAACTAGTAATACCAGCACTACCCGATGGGCGCAACAAGTTAATCTATAGCAATGTTAATGCAGGAGCAGTAATTACTGCTCCACTTGTAATCTAGCACTTCAACATTTACTTCTGTTTAAAAATATAAACATCTCTATCCAGTTCCTTTTATATATATATATATATATATATATATATATATATATATATACACACACACACACACAGTATGATACTGTATAGCCAGTAATATAATAAGCTCTGAATTTGTAATTTACATTAGATAAATCACATTAAAGGGACACTGTACTCAAACATTTTCCTTCGTAATTCAGATAGAGCATGCATTTTTAAGCAACTTTCTAATTTACTCCTATTATCAAATTTTCTTCATTTTGGTGAACAACCTGGGTTGTCCTTGCTGATTGGTCAGCACCAATAAACAAGTTCTGTCCATGGTACTGAAGCAAACATTTGCTGGCTCCTTAGCTGAGATGCCTTCTTTTTCAAATAAAGATAGCAAGAGAACGAATTAAAATTGATAATAGAAGTAAATTAGAAAGTTGCTTAAAATTGCATGCTCTATCTGAATCATGAAAGAAAAAATTTGGGTTTAGTGTCCCTTTAAGTTAATATTTGTCCTAAAATGAAATGCTAACAAATCTATAAACATGCGAGAAACAATTAAAAAAAAACAGAAATGCATTAATATATGACTTTAAGATGGAATGCACACAGGGACAGAGGTTAAAACACACGACAGATCTAGTAACAGCCTTACCCACCCATGTAGACACACAACAAACAAGACACCAAAATATTAGTCACTAAGGGGGCACTATACACAAGCATTGAATAGACATATACGGGTTTCCAGAAAACGGCTAAGCAAATATAACCATTGAATTGTTACACTTATATTCCCTTTTCTTCTCTTCCCCACCTCCCATCCTATTTATGTATATATAAGTTCTTAAGTATAATTAGCTGGGATCAGAATCCCATATATCACATATTTCAGATGAAGCACAACAGTTTGGAAGGTAAAAAATATATAGACTTGACAGTTAATGAGAAACTGACCCACAATGGGCCTGGACTTTTTCATATTGGTATTATAGCAATGTATATAATGCTTACATGTTAATGAAGATGTTCTCCTATTCCACCCGCTCACCCTCACGCTTTGTACATTCGGACTCTGGTCCAAAAGTGGCCAAGTAATATACCAATGAGCGAGGAAGGGGGATCTATTTAACCACCATTTGGAACTGCAAACTTAAATGGGACTTGATACTTTCCTCAACACAAGTTCTGAAATGCGTATAACATATACTTTTGATGTTAGACCAAAGAACGGCTGAAATTGTAACCCGAGTCCATTTTGTACCTTGATAAGTTTATGCAATAAAACCCTTTTGAAAATGGAAAAAAAAAAAATGTATTATTTTATCCTGTTCTAAAATAAGGTAAATGAACTTGAGATATTATATAAGCTAAATCATACAAACAAAACTACATTTTATCTAGGTTTTATATACTAAGAATATGCTGTCATGAGATGCAGGACATATGCAGGACACAGCAATGATGGTACAACTCTATTTTATTACAGAGCATAGCAATACACATCCAGACAGGTTGATTGTACTAAACTAACTGCGACACAGACACCGGACCTAAGCCCCGCCCACCAGCTAGTGACATCACATCCTGCTATCATCACATCTTCCCCTTTTTCAAAGGCAAAGCATACATTCACATATATTAAACAACAAGGTACACCAACAGGGTATACACAACATTTTGTTTTAGAACATTATAAAAAACAGATAGATTAGAAAACATGAACAAACAAATTACATCCTGACTTGGACATCGGGGTAGACTACCCTAGTCCACAGTGACCATGGGATTATTCTGCCCGTACTTCCGGTCACTGTTCTAGCTAAAGTCAGTCCCTGTATCGGGCCGGAAGCCTCACCACTCTTCCGCTTGATGTAACTTTGCATGAATTGTCCTCTGATACAGAAGATGGTGAACAAGAGTCTGCTGGAGGCAAAGATATATCCCCGCTATGATCTTGCTGAGGGGAAGGCACCTCTCTTAGAACAGGAGATCCCACCGGCGGTGGTACTGAGGTATCCGGTTCCAGACTCTCAGGTACAGGCTGAAGATGTCTTCGGTTACGGCGTGTAACCGTCCCTCCCTCTGTAAGGACTGTGTAAGACCTTGGTTCTGGAGAGCGGCCCACTACCGTAGCAGGCGTCTTCCATTTCTTCTCATCATCCAGTTTAATTCTGACACTTTGGCCCGCTTTCAGTTCCTGTAAAGGCCTGACAGAATGTCTCCTGTCGTAGAAGAAACGATAACCCTTTTTGGCCTCTTCATCCCTCCTAAGGACTTCGTCCCGAGGAACAGGGCCAGGCAGCTTGAAGACACCCACTGAGGGTAAAGTGGTGCGAATCTGGCGTCCTAGCATCAGCTGTGCCGGGCTAAACCCGGTGGCTTGAATGGGCGTCGCCCTGTATGACAAGAGGGCTAGGTACGGTTCAGATTGCTTTAGGATGAATTTTGTTGTTTGAACTGCCCTTTCAGCCATTCTGTTGGCCTGCGGATAATGTGGACTTGACGTGGAATGTACAAAATCATATTCTCTGCTGAAGGCACTGAACTCTGTAGAAGCGAACTGCATGCCATTATCACTCACCAGCTCCATTGGAATGCCCCAGCGGGCGAACAAGCTCTTCAGGCGAATGATAACGGCCTGACTTGTGATATCATTCAGGGGTGCTATTTCCAAATACCTGGAATAGTAGTCGATAACAACAAGAAACTTTTTCCCGTGCAGTTCGCACAAATCAGCAGCTATTTTCTGCCACGGCCCCGCAGGCAGCGGAGTAGACATTAAGGGCTCCCTTCTCTGAGTAGGCCGGCGTTCCCGGCAAAAGGCACATTTAGACACGTGATTTGCAATGTCGGAGCTGATCCCAGGCCACCACACAGCTGTAGCTGCTCTTTCTCTGCACTTTGTAATGCCTAAGTGGCCATCATGAATCCTGTTTAACATCTCCTTCCTCATGCTGACAGGAATTACAATACGGTCTTGGAACAGCACCAACCCCTCCAGCTCCGTGAGCTGCGACCTCTCTGGCTGGTAAGCATTTAAAGACATCCAGGCTGCCCGGCTCTCGGGCCAGCCATCTCTTATGTACCTTATAACTTCTTGCAGATCTGTGTCCAAATATGTCTCTTTCTTTATCTCTTCCAGTTTCCTTGAAGAAATGGACTTAGAGGCCAGAACTGAATCAACATACACTTTTACATCCGATTCTGTAGAGGATTCTTCAGCAGCAGCCAGCGGGAGCCTGGACAGTGTATCTGCCACAACCAGCTGCTTCCCCGGCACATGCACTGCCTGAACATTGAACCTGAGCAGTCTCATTAAAAGTCTCTGGCATCTCAAGGGTGTTTTGTCGATGTCATAAGAATTGATAAGAGGGACTAGCGGTTTGTGGTCAGTTTCCAGACTAAATTTCTCCAAACCCACTAGATAACGCTGAAAGCGCTCACAGGCCCAAACTGCAGCCAGGCACTCTTTCTCAATTTGAGCGTATTTTGACTCCGCAGCCGTCAGTGTGCGGGAACAGTAGGCGATGGGCTGTAGTTTGTTGTCATTCAGCTGCAGGAGTGCAGCCCCCAACCCATAACTGCTTGCATCAGCACTAACCACAGTCTTTTTTGAAGGGTCGTAGAACCCCAGCACTGGGGCAGACCCCAGCAGGGACTTAGCATGCAGGAACGCTTTTTCTTGTGAGGGTCCCCAGACCCAGGCAACATCTTTCTTAAGCAACTCTGTGATAGGGTGCAAAACTGTAGATAAATCTGGAAGAAACTTGCCCACGTAATTTACTAGGCCCAATATCTGTCTCAGCTCATGTACATCAGAAGGGCTTTTCATCTGTTCGATAGCCCGAATTTTCTCGGGGTCCGGCTTGATGCCATCCCCGTTGATGATATGCCCAAAGTAGCATAATTCAGTTTTCCTAAAATGACATTTTTCTTTATTCAGCTTCAGCCCAGACTCTTTGATAGCCTGCAGCACACAACTCAAACGCTGATCATGCTCCTCCACTGTAGACCCATACACTAGAATGTCGTCCATGACGACTGCTGTGCCCACGTGGCCACTCAGGAGAGAACTCATTTCCCTCTGAAAGATCTCAGGAGCGGAGGATATCCCAAAGGGAAGTCTGCAGAAACAGAACCGACCTACCGGAGTGATAAAGGTAGTCAGTTTGCGGCACTTTGGATCCAGGGGGATCTGCCAAAAGCCGCTAGAAGCGTCTAATGTGGAAAAGAACTTCGCCCCAGCCAACTTCGGGGCTATATCTTCCAGTGTCGGCAGCACAAATCTCTCCCTCTTCACTGCCTCATTCAACCTTTTCAGGTCCACACAGATGCGCACCTTTCCGTTTTTCTTTGCAACTGGAACAATGGGGGCACACCAATCAGTTGCTTCAACAACCTCTTCAATAACCCCCATAGACTTCATGCGCATGAGCTCTTTCTCCACTTGAGGCATGAGCGGGAACGGAATTCTACGAGGAGTAGAAATACTGTACGGGACTGCGTCACTTTTAAGTGCTATACGGACAGGTTTGCAGCTCAGTAGGCCCAACTCGCCAAACATATCTTCAGAGATCTCATTCACTCTGGCCACGAGGCCCAAGTCACAGGCTGCTTTTCTGCTCAATAAACTGTTAACACACTGACCTCGGATCACATGCACCCACATGGTGAACTTCCTTTGTTTGTACTCACAGCTGGCAAGAAATTTCCCCACACAATCAATGCGGCCACCAGGACTATGAACATTTGTAGTAACCTTCGCCAGCTGGGGCTGTCGAGGCAGTCTCATAAATTCAGCAAAAGACATTACAGTGATATCTGCTCCTGTGTTAATCTTAAAATCAACATTGGCTCCCATTACAGTAAAGGTAACTTTCCAATCTTCCTCTGAGCTTGTCCGTTCCACAACAGACCCCACAAAAGACACTTCCTGACCCTCCTGGTCACTGTCCACCTGCATCTCCTTAATGTATTCAGTTTTACACACCACTTCAAAATGGCCTATTCTGTTACATTTTCTGCATCTTTTATCTCTGGCCGGGCATATAGCACTCTGATCATGAGCCCGGTAGCACCGTGTGCATCGGCCATGTTGCGCCCATCCACTTCTAGGCCTTTCCAGTACTTTAGATCTACCGCTCACACTGTGCCTTTCACTAGCAATTTTCCTAGACTGTTGTACTTCATCCACAATACTCTCAGACCTCAGATCAGCACTTTGCTTTTTCACCAGTTCACTCTGGCGGGCCATCCTAATAGCCCCGTCTAATGTTAAATCAGGCTCTAACTGCAGCTTCAGGGAGACTTCAGCATCTGCAATTCCAATAACTATTCTGTCTCTGATTTGCTCTTCTTTAGCAACACCAAACTCACAGAATTCAGCTAATTCATACAGGCTGCGCAAAAATGACTCCACAGATTCTCCCACACGCTGATTACGTTTGTGAAAACAAGCTCTCTCATGAATCACATTTCTTTTGGGCACAAAGTGGGCACTGAGTTTATCCATAACTATATCAAAGTTAACTTCTTCCCCTTCTTGGAAAGTAAAAGCATTGAACACTGGCTCTACATCTTTCCCCATAGAGTATAAAAGAGAATTAACTTGTACTTCACCACTCTCCTTGTTCAGTTTGGATGCAATCCTGAAGCGCTGAAACCGCTGACGCCATGTGGGCCAAGCTGCAGGCTGAGAAAAGTCAAAAGGCTCAGGTGGGGTAAACTTTGACATCGTCATCATCAGAAACAGAAGCGTAGTCCAGAACTTCTGACACCATGTCATGAGATGCAGGACATATGCAGGACAAAGCAATGATGGTACAACTCTATTTTATTACAGAGCATAGCAATACACATCCAGACAGGTTGATTGTACTAAACTAACTGCGACACAGACACCGGACCTAAGCCCCGCCCACCAGCTAGTGACATCACATCCTGCTATCATCACATATGCTAAGAAATGTTAATTTATTTAAAAGTTGGTGACCTTTACAAGATGTGTTTGCACAGAATATTTGTAATATTTGGCCATATGGATATGTCAATGGAAGCAGATTTAAATTATCCTAGTAAACAGTACATCTGACTAACTGTATACACAAGGATAACAAAAGGAAAATAAATAATCTCAAAATATTTTTTCTTGTTTTCATTTTTTAAATATAGCAAATTATCAAATGTATATTATTTTGCAAGTCCAGATTTTGCAGCAACTTTTTTCTGGCTTTTTATTAAAAAAGCAGTTTTACATATAACTGCATTCAGATCAATTATTTTAGTTATTAGGTCTTCTACAAAAATATTCTCTCCTGCAGGGTATATATGTTCTAAAAGGAAATCATAAGAAAGGGAATTTAGATAAAGAAAAGGAGATGAGGTTAAAAAAAAGTAAACAGCTTAGATAATGCAACGTTAAACAGAAAATAAGTAACAAAAAATGAAGAGGTTGTGTAAACATCATTGGTAATGTATCTCCAAACATCTTTTCAAACGTAAAACAACATTAAACACCTCTTGCTTTTCTGTAAAACTGTGTTTGTTCCAAACTCCCAAGAAATGCCGAAAATTCTGTTACCAATAAATCCTGCAAAACAAATAGCTGGTTTAGACAATTTTTGAAAACCTATTTTATTGATTTTGCTTTTTATCTTTTCTAGGTACCGTGAGACAAAGCATAATTTTTACACAAAAGTGAGAATTGTTTAATATCCCTTTAAACCCTATGTGAAAACTATTATTAATGACAGAGGTAAATGATTCTGACACCCCTGTTGCTTTCAAAAACAGCTGACAAACCACACAAAAGTTTAGGGGTTTATGTACGGCAACAGCCCCTATATACAAGCAACAGTTATTACTTGCTTGGGAAGCTGCTATACTATAAGTCACTCTCTGGCCTAGATTTGGAGTTCGGCGGTAAAAGGGCTGTTAACGCTCCGCGGGCTTTTTTCTGGCCGCACCATAAATTTAACTCTGGTATCGAGAGTTAAAACAAATGCTGCGTTAGGCTCCAAAAAAGGAGCGTAGAGCATTTTTACCGCAAATGCAACTCTCGATACCAGAGTTGCTTACGGACGCGGCCGGCCTCAAAAACGTGCTCGTGCACGATTCTCCCATAGGAAACAATGGGACTGTTTGAGCTGAAAAAAAACCTAACACCTGCAAAAAAGCAGCGTTCAGCTCCTAACGCAGCCCCATTGTTTCCTATGGGGAAACACTTCCTACGTCTGCACCTAACACCCTAACATGTACCCCGAGTCTAAACACCCCTAACCTTACACTTATTAACCCCTAATCTGCCGCCCCCGCTATCGCTGACCCCTGCATTACACTTTTAACCCCTAATCTGCCGCTCCGTAAAACGCCGCCACCTACGTTATCCCTATGTACCCCTAATCTGCTGCCCTAACATCGCCGACCCCTATGTTATATTTATTAACCCCTAATCTGCCCCCCACAACGTCCCCGACACCTACCTACACTTATTAACCCCTAATCTGCCGAGCGGACCTGAGCGCTACTATAATAAAGTTATTAACCCCTAATCCGCCTCACTAACCCTATCATAAATAGTATTAACCCCTAATCTGCCCTCCCTAACATCGCCGACACCTAACTTCAATTATTAACCCCTAATCTGCCGACCGGAGCTCACCGCTATTCTAATAAATGTATTAACCCCTAAAGCTAAGTCTAACCCTAACACTAACAACCCCCTAAGTTAAATATAATTTTTATCTAACGAAATAAATTAACTCTTATTAAATAAATTATTCCTATTTAAAGCTAAATACTTACCTGTAAAATAAATCCTAATATAGCTACAATATAAATTATAATTATATTATAGCTATTTTAGGATTAATATTTATTTTACAGGCAACTTTGTAATTATTTTAACCAGGTACAATAGCTATTAAATAGTTAAGAACTATTTAATAGTTACCTAGTTAAAATAATAACAAATTTACCTGTAAAATAAATCCTAACCTAAGTTATAATTAAACCTAACACTACCCTATCAATAAAATAATTAAATAAACTACCTACAATTACCTACAATTAACCTAACACTACACTATCAATAAATTAATTAAACACAATTCCTACAAATAAATACAATTAAATAAACTAGCTAAAGTACAAAAAATAAAAAAGAACTAAGTTACAGAAAATAAAAAAATATTTACAAACATAAGAAAAATATTACAACAATTTTAAACTAATTACACCTACTCTAAGCCCCCTAATAAAATAACAAAGCCCCCCAAAATAAAAAATTCCCTACCCTATTCTAAATTAAAAAAGTTACAAGCTCTTTTACCTTACCAGCCCTGAACAGGGCCCTTTGCGGGGCATGCCCCAAGAATTTCAGCTCTTTTGCCTGTAAAAAAAAACATACAATAACCCCCCCCCCAACATTACAACCCACCACCCACATACCCCTAATCTAACCCAAACACCCCTTAAATAAACCTAACACTAATCCCCTGAAGATCTTCCTACCTTGTCTTCACCATCCAGGTATCACCGATCCGTCCTGGCTCCAAGATCTTCATCCAACCCAAGCGGGGGTTGGCGATCCATAATCCGGTGCTCCAAAGTCTTCCTCCTATCCGGCAAGAAGAGGACATCCGGACCGGCAAACATCTTCTCCAAGCGGCATCTTCGATCTTCTTCCATCCGGTGCGGAGCGGGTCCATCTTGAAGCAGGCGACGCGGATCCATCCTCTTCTTCCGATGACTCCTGACTAATGACGGTTCCTTTAAGGGACGTCATCCAAGATGGCGTCCCTCGAATTCCGATTGGCTGATAGGATTCTATCAGCCAATCGGAATTAAGGTAGGAATTTTCTGATTGGCTGATGGAATCAGCCAATCAGAATCTAGTTCAATCCGATTGGCCGATCCAATCAGCCAATCAGATTGAGCTCGCATTCTATTGGCTGATCGGAACAGCCAATAGAATGCGAGCTCAATCTGATTGGCTGATTGGATCGGCCAATCGGATTGAACTAGATTCTGATTGGCTGATTCCATCAGCCAATCAGAAAATTCCTACCTTAATTCCGATTGGCTGATAGAATCCTATCAGCCAATCGGAATTCGAGGGACGCCATCTTGGATGACGTCCCTTAAAGGAACCGTCATTAGTCGGGAGACATCGGAAGAAGAGGATGGATCCGCGTCGCCTGCTTCAAGATGGACCCGCTCCACACCGGATGGAAGAAGATCGAAGATGCCGCTTGGAGAAGATGTTTGCCGGTCCGGATGTCCTCTTCTTGCCGGATAGGAGGAAGACTTTGGAGCACCGGATTATGGATCGCCAACCCCCGCTTGGGTTGGATGAAGATCTTGGAGCCAGGACGGATCGGTGATACCTGGATGGTGAAGACAAGGTAGGAAGATCTTCAGGGGATTAGTGTTAGGTTTATTTAAGGGGGGTTTGGGTTAGATTAGGGGTATGTGGGTGGTGGGTTGTAATGTTGGGGGGGGGGTATTGTATTTATTCTTTTACAGGCAAAAGAGCTGAAATTCTTGGGGCATGCCCCGCAAAGGGCCCTGTTCAGGGCTGGTAAGGTAAAAGAGCTTGTAACTTTTTTAATTTAGAATAGGGTAGGGAATTTTTTATTTTGGGGGGCTTTGTTATTTTATTAGGGGGCTTAGAGTAGGTGTAATTAGTTTAAAATTGTTGTAATATTTTTATTATGTTTGTAAATATTTTTTTATTTTCTGTAACTTAGATCTTTTTTATTTTTTGTACTTTAGTTAGTTTATTTAATTGTATTTATTTGTAGGAATTGTGTTTAATTAATTTATTGATAGTGTAGTGTTAGGTTAATTGTAGGTAATTGTAGGTAGTTTATTTAATTATTTTATTGATAGGGTAGTGTTAGGTTTAATTATATCTTAGGTTAGGACTTATTTTACAGGTAATTTTGTTATTATTTTAACTAGGTAACTATTAAATAGTTCTTAACTATTTAATAGCTATTGTACCTGGTTAAAATAATTACAAAGTTACCTGTAAAATAAATATTAATCCTAAAGTAGCTATAATATAATTATAATTTATATTGTAGCTATATTAGGATGTATTTTACAGGTAAGTATTTAGCTTTAAATAGGAATCATTTATTTAATAAGAGTTAATTTATTTCGTTAGATAAAAATTATATTTAACTTAGGGGGGTGTTAGTGTTAGGGTTAGACTTAGCTTTAGGGGTTAATTCATTTATTAGAATAGCGGTGAGCTCCGGTCGGCAGATTAGGGGTTAATAATTGAAGTTAGGTGTCGGCGATGTTAGGGAGGGCAGATTAGGGGTTAATACTATTTATGATAGGGTTAGTGAGGCGGATTAGGGGTTAATAACTTTATTATAGTAGCGCTCAGGTCCGCTCGGCAGATTAGGGGTTAATAAGTGTAGGCAGGTGTCGGCGACGTTGAGGGGGGCAGATTAGGGGTTAATAAATATAATATAGGGGTCGGCGGTGTTAGGGGTAGCAGATTAGGGGTACATAGGGATAACGTAGGTGGCGGCGATTTGCGGTCGGAAGATTAGGGGTTAATTATTTTAAGTAGCTTGCGGCGACGTTGTGGGGGGCAAGTTAGGGGTTAAGAAATATAATATAGGGGTCGGCGGGGTTAGGGGCAGCAGATTAGGGGTACATAAGTATAACGTAGGTGGCGGTCGGCAGATTAGGGGTTAAAAATTTTAATCGAGTGGCGGCGATGTGGGGGGAGCTCGGTTTAGGGGTACATAGGTAGTTTATGGGTGTTAGTGTACTTTAGGGTACAGTAGTTAAGAGCTTTATGAACCGGCGTTAGCCAGAAAGCTCTTAACTCCTGCTATTTTCAGGCGGCTGGAATCTTGTCGTTAGAGCTCTAACGCTCACTGCAGAAACGACTCTAAATACCAGCGTTAGAAAGATCCCATTGAAAATATAGGCTACGCAAATGGCGTAGGGGGATCTGCGGTATGGAAAAGTCACGGCTGAAAAGTGAGCGTTAGACCCTTTAATCACTGACTCCAAATACCAGCGGGCGCCCAAAACCAGCGTTAGGAGCCTCTAACGCTGGTTTTGACGGCTACCGCCGAACTCCAAATCTAGGCCTATAATAGTCACAGTATCATATGGCAGTAACTATAATGTGCAGTTCCCTCCAATGGTCCAGTACACCCTCATTGTACTAAAGCTTTTAGGCAGAAAAAACTTAAAGGGGCAGTCAAGTCCCAAAAAAACTTTCATGATTTAAATAGGGCATGACATTTTAAACAACTTCCCAAATTACTTTTATCACCAATTTTGCTTGTTCTCTTGGTATTCTTAGTTGAAAGCTAAACTTAGGAGGTTCATATGCTAATTTCTTAGACCATGAAGACTGCCTCTAATCTGAATGCATTTTGACCACTAGAGGGCATTAGTTCATGTGTTTCATATAGATAACATTGATCTCATGCACGTGAAGTGACCTAGGAGTGAGCACTGATTGGCTAAAATGCAAGTCTGTCAAAATAACTAAAATAAAGGGGCAGTCAGCAGAAGCTTAGATAAAAGGTAATTACAGAGGTGAAACATGTATTATTATAACTGTGTTAGTCATGCAAAATTGGGTGATGGGTAATAAACGAATTAACTTTCTTTTTAAACAACAAAAATTCTGGTGTTGACTGTAACTTTAAAAGACAAATGTCCATCTTCATTGATCTAACCCTTACCTCAATACACCCTAATGTTGCTGACTGCCCCAACAGTGTTACCCTAAGCTTAAAATTGTCCACACTAAAATTGATCATAACCTTGATCGCTTAACTCTAACTGATCACAATCATTTATGTCCCCTCTTAACACTATTATTCAGTCCAATAAATCAAATAGTTCAAATCTGAATCTGCCCTTTCCATTTATCTAATAAATGGTAGAATCCATGAGAGTCAACTTAGGAAGAAGGACCTGTATTGCTAATGGCCATGTAGAGGCTGAAGATTATTCAGCTGCTATTTATGTATTTATTTAATTTTATTTATTTATTTGTTTATTTATTTTATAATTTTGAGTTAGACTTTTGGGAGTAGGTTTTAGAGGGGGTATATGTGATGGGAGATCAAGTAAGACTGGCTAGAATAAAGGGGAGTAATTGCTATGGGAGCAGCTTGCTTATGCGAATATATGACAGGGACTTGGTGGTGCTTAATGCTAATTGCAGTGTGGTCTTATTTACTCTCGTTTAACTGGGCATGGACCAGGTTGAGCTTAGGAATAATAGTAGGTTGAAGGCCAGGTGAGCAGTAGTTAGGGGTAATGGTCTGGTTTATGGTCAGGTAATGGTTAGGATTAATGGGCTTTGACACTGTTGCCTAGGTAATACCTGTATACTTATTAGTTTCATAACTGGGGTCAAATGCTTCCTGGAAGGTGGTCCTAATGACCCACCATTAGAAACCACTTTTATTTTGTTAGTATTATACTGTCTTTAAATTTACCCCCATTTTTCATTTCATATTTAAAACTGAATGTCATGCTATTTATCATTGTCTAGCTAAAATCAGATATAAGGAATCATAAATGTGTAAAACAAAAAAAAAGACATATAGAACACATATCTGCAAAACTGTTCCCCCTCCTAGGCTATCATTACACCCATAGGTGGTGCAACATTTTTCGAGTTTTGAGATTTTGTTGTCCAATTTTCAAATCTGAAACTTTACTGTTACTGTGTTGAGTACTTATACATTTACAAATTAAGGGGTTGATCACAATCCATTAGATATTAGCTCCTGAAAATGATATTTTTGTACTGGCTAAATTTGGAGCCACGTTTCTCGAGTGATTACGATTCTATATCAGATTGTTTGTTAAAAACCCACTGCTGTAAATGAGTTTTCCACAAAAAAAGATCCTAGAAAGGACTTTTCAAGTGTTAACTGCCTGTTTTTAAAATAGAAACTGGGAGGTCTTCCAAAACGGACACATACAATAGCCTATTCGCATATCTTAAGGTTATAGCAAAGGTCTCTTCATGGAACCCCTTTCCTCACTCGGCAAGGCAAAAACTAATTTACATGTGTGAATACCATATATATCTTGTCAGTATCAACATACATCTATAGGCATTTCAGGACAACGACATATACAACTAGCATTATTTCATATTTGATTGTTTTTCTTGCTTGCACTGTTGTAAAAGTACTAGAGTTATGTTTAGTTAGTTTTTTTTATAGGAGATCACATTATTGTGGTTTTCAGAGTTGACTATCCCAATCCATTTCTAGCCACTCCACTGCTAACCCATCCAAATGCATCTTTTAGTTATCTGGATGGGCAGACTGTGCACTCTTTTTCTTTTTGCTTTATGGCCATTTGACAACTTTCACAAGGATTATTTTAAACTTTATTTAATGATTTATTGTGTTTATTAAAGGCTTGGGTCCATTTTGGCGGGAAATGTACACACGATGGCCAATAGGAATTTCTATTTTAATCACTTCTCACTTCTTTTAAACTGTAAATCTTGAGCAAGCTTCCTTGCTGCTAAGTATCTTTCTAAGAAGCCATTAAACAAGATTGCGCAATCATGAATGGATTTTTAGTGCATGTTTATTCCAGGTTGCAAGTATGCAAATGGCTTAAGACAGAGTGAATGATAGTGCCCTGTCACCGTGTGGCAATAAGAAAATATCTTGTTCTGTTATTAAGAAAATATCTTGTTCTGTTATTCCCTGAAACCAGAAGTCACTGATTAACGTTGCAGGGTAGTTAAGAAGATCATAGCAGCTGTACAAAAATATTGTGTATCAGTCTACTGATTCTCTGCATGCAATGTACCAGATAACTATTAAACTTTAATGTTTTTTCCCACTTCCCACGTGGAGCATAGCAGCAAATTATTGTTACTAGATGTTGCTCTGATGACAACAATTCTTCACCTGCAACTCTTTAGAGTTGCACTCCTTCCTCCATGTCTGTGCCAGGCTGCCAGCTCTGATTAGTGCAGGACAAGTAAGAAACAGCAGTGGACATTGTTTTTTTTCCTATCCTTAACTTTTGGGCTCGTAACATTTTCCCTTTAGACTAGTAACTTTTCTTCCCTGACCAATGAACTATAATAAAATCTAGTTCTATTCCAGTGGCAGCTGGTGAATTTTCAAGATGGTGGGGTGCTAGAACCCACCCCTTGAAAAAAAGCCACACCCCTCAGATAGCTCAACCCACAAAGGGGGTAAACACATAGTTAAAGTACCACTACTAGTATTATAATTTAGCCATACTAATTGCTTTATGCAGGTTAAATCATCAAGCTCCTCATCTCCCTTATCCCCTTCCCAAGCACATCCTTGGTGGAAGAATACCTATATAGCACATTATCAAAATAAGCAAAGCACCCATCACCCATTTTTTCCATTTTTTACTTTTGATTGACTTATTTTTGTTCTTCACTAACATTTGTTGATCAACTTTTTGAACACTTTTTTGGATTATATTTTATATATTTTTTTTATTTTTTATGTTATTGCATATTGTGTATTTTATTTTTTATGTTATTGCATATTGTGTATTTTATTTAATTATATCTTAACCTCACTGGATTAAGTAGCTAGCATTTTTATATCCATTTGCACTCACTCACTATTTGATTGTATCTAAACAATTATTTTGCTACCCCCCTTTTTTTTGCACTGCAGTGCATTTTTCTATTTTTTGGAACACTATTTTTGTAACACTAATTTTGAACACTATTGTTTGTATTATTGTTTATTAGTTTTTTGCATGATACACTTGCTACAGTTGTACTTAGGCTAATTCTGTTTTATTAGTATGCACTCTTATTCTGGTGTACCACTCACACTGATCACCTGTTATTACCTCTGTTTTTATTGTAATTATCAGCTTTGGCCCTTTGAGCCGCTTCTGTAAGATATTCCTGTATTTGTAATTTTATTTATATGTGCTTTTTACATTTTTTATATATAGTCTTTTATTACTGATGCTTTTTAACATGGTTCATTAAATAATCTTCTTTTATCTCTCTGTGAGTATATTTATCCCTTGGCCTCTTGTTGGCGCTGTATTCACTTCTTACTACTTGTGCATATTTTTTGGAGGTTGGTTAGGATCTCTGTTTGGATACAGCTTGGGGATTACCTTAGCGCTTGTACACACACCCTTTTTCACTATTGTGCAGCAGAGGTGTTAGATTATATCAGCACAGCCTGGCCGTGTGAGCTCTAAAAGAACAAAAACACATTACTGAACCGGCTGACTGGTAATAAGGAATGCAGCATGGGGACGGAGTGCACACAAGAAGTTCAGTCCCCTCCCCCCACACCACCATTCAGAGAACCAGGCACCAGCTCTGCAACTAAAAAAAGCCCCATCTCCCCCTTTACAGCTGCCAGTTCTCACCCCTGTCAGCTGTCAGGACAGTCAGGCATCTACAAAAAAGGCTGCTACAGCACAGTGGTAATGCGCTTCCCAGGTCTCCAGCAATGCATTTCAATCTCTGCTTTTGCTCACACCATTTCAAGCACTGGCACTGCTCTAACACAATGAAAATTGCTGTGAGCAGGAGCACTGAGAATGCAGTGCAAGAGAACTGGGAAGTGCTCCGGAAAGTGCAGGAGTCTTTGGCTGGGGAAAAAAAAAAATATATATAACGCTTAGAACATAAGGGATCCAGCACTGAATGTGGAGTCCTGTACTTACCTATCTCCCCTGGGTTGTCCTTGCCCAAGTGGAGGAGGTGTCAAGAACCTGCCTATCCTGTGCAGGTTACTAAGTGAATAGGAATTTGCAGTCTCTTCTTCCTCACTTCACAATTGCGTGTGCTATTTCTCTGCCTTTTAAACATGGGTGTTGTCCTCTGGTGTAAACCCACCCCCCAGGCAGTATCAGCCAATGGGAGTTTATGTCTCCTTTTTTTTTTCTGGACGTCTATGCTTAAACATCCATATAGAAATAAAATGGGTGAAGTAATTTACATATCAAGGGGACACACTGCACATGTGTTAAAGTGCTATCAGGCAGGGCACATTGCAAAAATACCCCACCTTTAGTTATCAATGCTACCCAACTATGCCACCAACTTTGCAATGCAATTATATATATATATATATAAATATGCCCATGTGTCTGTGTGTGCATGTGTGTCTATATGTATATATATATATATATATATATATATATATATATATATATATATATATATATATATATATATATATATATATATATATATATATATATATATATATTTCTCCCTTTCTACAAAGTTTTTGAAAGCATACACTTGCATACACTTGCATACAAAGGAGGAAAAAAGGCCTACTAGCCCAAATAAAAATCTTATTACCCCCCTTTATGTATTACATATCTATACCATAAAAATATCAAATTATGAGTGTTTGTCATATTGTAGAAAACAATCTACATTCTTTCTCTCTCTTCCATTTTTACCTACCTTTCACTATTCCCTTTGTTGTATTTTTCTGTTCGTTTCTCTCTACTTCCTCATTTTCCCCCTGTATCTACCCCATTGTCTCCCACTATTCTGATTTCTATCTTCCAATCTCCACCCCCTCACCTCCATTTTTCCCCAAGACCCCTTATTTTAAAGTCCAGATGCTTGTCTAAATAAATAAAGCTCTAATATAGGTTTTAATAGCGAGTGGATCACCTTTGCAGTAGTGATCACCTAGCACAGATAAATGTGCATTTAACTGAGTAGAGGCTCTTGGAAGCTATGCACTCCTCAAAGTTATATACCCACACCCAAAAGCCCTTATTTATATGAGGATAACCCCTTCTTCTTTTGACTATAGTGATTACGAAAAATACATACGCACACGTTTAGAACCTTGTTTATAAAGAAAAAAAATAAAATATAATTTCACGTTGTGATATACCTTAACTAGTGTTATAGTTTGAATCTGTATAATATGTTTTCTGCTAAAAAATGTCCTAAAGTGAGACTTAAATCTGAGCGGCATCTAAAAACTCCCACATTTTTCAGCACAGGGTGGAAATGGCTCAGCAGTTACATCTAGCACAAATCAAGCATAACTAAAGGTCATGGTGTTTGGGTATATCCTTGGTAATGCAACTACTTTTACCACCTCTTGCAACCTTCAAGTTTCCAGGATTTTACCTCCTTCAGTTGTCTTCTGCTGTCCACTTTTCCTTATACTTGTAAAAACCGATTACAAAATAGTTTTAAAATAAAGACTGTATGTGCTTTAAATATCTATGCAATGCCTAATTCACTATCAGTTAATATAGTTTCCAGAGCTTCTAGTTCTGAATATTTATCCATTTGTAAGCATGATAAATTACTTTTTCACTTTTACTACACATAATTACACATTTATTGGCAATTTGATTTGAGTTTTATGCCCTTTTAAAACAAGCTTTCATCTCTCAAGACTGTGATAAAAATCAAATACTTAAGCAGGTAATAGAAAAATAACAGATGAAACATTCTTATATTCTTTCACTGCTCTCTTTTGTTTTCAAAGATATTTCTATATTGGGAAACGTATCTAAAGAACTAAGTAAACCCAATTTCCATATAAATGACTGTAATAACTAATACATATTTATATGTGAAAGATTGAAATTATAACTTCAAAGTATTTTGACTTATTAAAAAGCATTCTTCAAACATAACACTGGCCAAAAGATTCTAAGTAAAGTTGTGTTAGAGGTGCAATTGGTTCTTGGTATAACTCATGTTGAGGCACCCATTTTATTTATTTATTTTTTTCTTTCTACTTATTAAGATTGGATCATAAATGGCTCTCAAAACTACAGCTATGCCTTGTGATAATAAGATAGGCAGCACTTAAATTTCCAATGACTGGATGCTACAGTTTTTTTCTTTTCAAAGTCTATATGCACAACCTTGCAGTAGATTCACAACTTGCATAGATAAACAAATTATATCTATCAATACAGACCAGAACAAACTGTAAGTACCCCTTCGCTGATGGAGTTTCAAGAATTACCCTGAGTATTGAAAAATGCTATTATTAAATTCTATTTTACTAAATTATTTACATATGATCACTTTATATAAATATATTCAAGGTCAATGCTAAAAGTAATTTAAGTTACAAAGGATAAAGTAGTTGTAGATCCATGTTTAAATCTTGACTCGCCATTTATTTACTAAGAGAGCCTCACCTCCCAGTCACCTCTGCCCACATCGGATATATAAAACTATTTATTTATAAATAAATAGAACATATTCTTCTATTTGAAGAACATTGAAATGTGAAATATTAATATTTCATGTCGGGTTAGGGCTCTTGGTTAAACACAATCAGGTTACCACAAATTGTTGGGTGTTAGGGTTTCTATGGGCAAATACGTTACCGCAGTCGTGATATTCCAATTTATGCTTTTTTTGCTCGCCTCAGATTAGCGCTCGTGCGAAAACCTTTTACTTTCAACTTGTAATACCTGTGCTATCCAACACGCAAAAAGCTTACAACTAGCAAAATACTGCACCACTCATAATCTAGCCCCTTGTCTAAAGATTTGCATTGACATCTAAATTGCAGTAGAGACATTTTCATTCTGACACTCATTTCCTTTACTATAAATTAAGATCACCTCCTATCCTCTTACAGTCTGGCTATATCTTCATTCAAACACATTTACATCTCTACATTTTTGCAACACTTAAGATGCAACTCTGGCCTGAGACTTTTATTTGGCTATCTACTACATTTGCCTAGGACCTTGACATCTACAATGAACATTAAACTAAAATCATTTAGACAGGAATTCATGTTTATTCACACTGCATCGACAACAGCCCCCTGTGTACTGGTCTCCATTTTCAGCTTCTAATGAAAGTTTCTGTGTTAGATAGTTGCACATCCTACATCTTCTCATTTTACAACATGCCCAGTTAACCCTCAAACTTTCTTCTGCCACTTTTACCCATTGTTTTCCATATTTTAACTCATACATTTAATTCCTTCTACACCTATGGTTTACAGTCATATTTAAAAACACATAATCATACCCTTAAGAAGCTGAACACTCCCTACCCTTACAGTTATTGCTCCATTTGATTATACCTATATGAAATGTGTTAATATGGATCAAGCAGTACAACTTATATACTAAACCAATATCACTATACGTGCCTCATTCTCTGCAAATGCAATTTTATTCTACCTGAATGCAAACAGGAAAAATAACTAGTATTTATTAATTTTACATAGCTATGTAACTTTTTTTCCTTTTTTCCCACATTCTTGTTCTTGCAAAATCTATACTATAATTGTGTTTGTAATGTCCGTCGCCGTTGGCAGTTGCACACACATCCTCAAAAGAATGTTGGATGCGCACGCAGCTGCCTCACAGTGACAGACAGCTTCAGGAGCTCCAACTCTCAGCTGTAACATAAAAGCTGAGAGCTGGAGCTTCTGAAGCTTCAGACATCTGCCGCATATGGAGCCAGAGCGTGATCGGTGCTCCGCCTCCATATGAGGCCAGATGCCTGATCGTTACAGAGAGAGAGAGCAAATGAGAGGAGAGAGAGAGCAAAAGAGAGGGGAGAGAGAGCAAAAGAGAGGGTAGAGAGAGCAGAAGAGAGGGGAGAGAAAGCAAAAGAGAGGGGAGAGAGATAGAGCAAAAGAGAGGGGAGAGAGATAGAGCAAAACAGAGGGGGGAGAGAGAGCAAAAGAGAGGGGAGAGAGAGCAAAATAGAGGGGGAGAGGGAAAGCAAAAGAGAGGAGGGAGAGCAAAAGAGAGGGGGGAGAGAGAGAGCATAAGAGAGGGGGAGAGAAAGAAAAAGAGAGGGGGGAGAGAGAGCAAAAGAGGTTGGGGAGAGAGAGCAAAAGAGAGGGGAGAGATATAGCAAAATAGAGGGGAGAGAGAGAGCAAATGAAAGGGGAAGGGAGAGCAAATGAGAGGGGAGAGAGAGCAAATGAGAGGGGGAGAGAGAGCAAATGAGGGGGGAGAGAGAGAGCAAATGAGAGGGGGAGGGAGAACAAACGAGAGGAGGGAGAGAGAGCAAAAGAGAGGGGGAAGAAAGCAAAAGAAAGGGGGAGAGTGAGCGCAAAAGAGATGTGGAGAGAAAGCAAAAGAGAGAGAGAGCAAAAGAGAGGAGTAGAGAGAGTGCAAAAGAGAGGGGGAGAGAGAGCAAAAGAGAGAGAGCAATAGAGAGGGGTAGAGAGCACAAAAGAGAGGGGGAGAGAGAGAGCAAAAGAGAGGGGGGAGAGAGCAAAAGAGAGGAGGAGAGAGAGAGCAAAAGAGAGGGGGAGAGGGAAAGCAAAAGAGAGGAGGGAGAGCAAAAGAGAGGGGGGAGAGAAAGCATAAGAGAGGGGGAGAGAAAGCAAAAGAGAGGGGGGAGAGAGAGCAAAAGAGATTGGGGAGAGAGAGCAAAAGAGAGGGGAGAGATATAGCAAAAGAGAGGGGGGAGAGAGCAAATGAGAGGGGAAGGGAGAGCAAATGAGAGGGGAGAGAGAGAGCAAATGAGAGGGGGAGAGAGAGAGAGCAAATGAGAGGGGAGAGAGAGAGCAAATGAGAGGGGGAGGGAGAGCAAACGAGAAGAGGGATAGAGAGCAAAAGAGAGGGAGAAGAAAGCAAAAGAGAGGGAGGAGAGAGAGCATAAGAGAGGGGGAGAGAAAGCAAAAGAGAGGGGAGAGAGAGAGCAAAAGAGATTGGGGAGAGAGAGCAAAAGAGAGGGGAGAGATATAGCAAAAGAGAGGGGGGAGAGAGCAAATGAGAGGGGAAGGGAGAGCAAATGAGAGGGGAGAGAGAGAGCAAATGAGAGGGGGAGAGAGAGATCAAATGAGAGGGGGAGAGAGAGAGCAAATGAGGGGGGAGAGAGAGAGCAAATGAGAGGGGGAGGGAGAGCAAATGAGAGGAGGGAGAGAGAGCAAAAGAGAGGGGGAAGAAAGCAAAAGAAAGGGGGAGAGTGAGCGCAAAAGAGATGTGGAGAGAGAGCAAAAGAGAGGGGTAGAGAGAGTGCAAAAGAGAGAGGGAGAGAGAGCAATAGAGAGAGAGCAAAAGAGAGGCGTAGAGAGCACAAAAGAGAGGGGGGGAGAGAGAGCAAAAGAGAGGGGGAGAGAACAAAAGAGAGGAGGAGAGAGAGAGCAAAAGAGAGGGGGAAGAGAGCAAAAGAGAGGGGGGGGGAGAGAGCAAATGGAGGGTAAGAGAGAGAAAAAGAGAGGGGGAGAGAGAGCAAAAGAGAGGGGTGAGAGAGAGCAAAAGAGAGGGGAGAGCTAGATTAAAAGAGAGGGTAGAGATAGAGCAAAAGAGAGGGGAGAGAGAGCAAAATAGAGGGGGAAGAGAGCAATAGAGAGGGGGAGAGGGAGAGCAAAAGAGAGGGGGAGAGAGAGAGCAAAAGAGAGGGGGGGAGAGAGAGCAAAGAGAGGAGGAGAGAGAGAGCAAAAGAGAGGGGGGATAGGGAGAGCAAAAGAGAGGGTGACAGAGAGAGCAAAAGAGAGGGGGAGATAGCAAAAGAGAGGTGGAGAGAGAGAGCAAAAAAGAGGGGGAAAGAGAGCAAAAGAGAGGGGAGAGAGAGAGAGCAAAATAAAGGGGGGGAGAGAGCAAAAGGGGTGGTGAAAGAATTCAGAGGAGAGGGGGGGAGTAAAAGAGAGGGGGAGAGAGAGAGCATATGAGAGGGGGAGATAAAGCAAAATAGAGGGGGTAGAGAGAGCAAAAGAGATGGGGAGAGAGAGCAAAAGAGAAGGGAGAGAGAGAGAGAGAGAGAGAGAGAGAGAGAGAGAGAGAGAGAGAGAGAGCAAAAGAGGGGAGAGAGAGAGCAAATGAGAGGGGAGAGAGAGCAAATGAGAGGGGAAGAGAGAGCAAATGAGAGGGGAAGGTAGAGCAAATGAGAGGGGGAGAGAGAGCAAATGAGAGGGGAGAGAGAGCAAATGAAAGAGGGGAGGGAGAGCAAATGAGAGGGGGAGAGAGAGCAAATGAGTGGGGGAGGGAAAGCAAATGAGAGGGGAGAGAGAGAGCAAATAAGAGGGGGAAGGGAGAGCAAAAGAGAGGGGGAGAGAGAAAAAGAGAGGGGGAGAGAGCAAAAGAAAGGGTGAGAGAGCAAAATAAAGGGGGAGAGAGAGCGCAAAAGAGAGGGGAGAGAGAGCAAAAGAGAGGCGGAGAGAGAGCAAAAAAGAGGGGTGAGAGAGAGCAAAAGAGAGGGGATAGATAGAGCAAAAAAGAGGAGAGAGAGAGCAAAAGAGAGGGGAAGAGAGAGCAAAAGAGAGGGGATAGATAGAGCAAAAAAGAGGAGAGAGAGCAAAATAGAGGGGGTAGAGAGAGCAAAAGAGATGGGGAAAGAGAGCAAAAGAGAAGGGAGAGAGAGAGAGAGAGCAAAAGAGAGGGGAGAGAGAGAGCAAATGAGAGGGGAGAGAGAGCAAATGAGAGGGGAAGGGAGAGCAAATGAGAGGGGAAGGGAGAGCAAATGAGAGGGGGAGAGAGAGCAAATGAGAGGGGAGAGAGAGCAAATGAAAGAGGGGAGGGAGAGCAAATGAGAGGGGGAGAGAGAGCAAATGAGTGGGGGAGGGAGAGCAAATGAGAGGGGAGAGAGAGAGCAAATGAGAGGGGGAAGGGAGAGCAAAAGAGAGGGGGAGAGAGAAAAAGAGAAGGGAGAGAGAGAGAGAGAGAGAGAGAGAGAGAGAGAGAGCAAAAGAGAGGGGAGAGAGAGAGCAAATGAGAGGGGAGAGAGAGCAAATGAGAGGGGGAGAGAGAGCAAAAGAGAGGGGATAGATAGAGCAAAAAAGAGGAGAGAGAGAGAGCAAAAAAGAGGGGGTAGAGAGAGCAAAAGAGATGGGGAAAGAGAGCAAAAGAGAGGGGGAGAGAGAGCAAAAGAGAGGGGAGAGAGAGAGAGCAAAATAAAGGGGGGGAGAGAGCAAAAAGGGTGGTGAAAGAATTCAGAGGAGAGGGGGGGGAGTAAAAGAGAGGGGGAGAGAGAGAGCATATGAGAGGGGGAGATAAAGCAAAATAGAGGGGGTAGAGAGAGCAAAAGAGATGGGGAGAGAGAGCAAAAGAGAAGGGAGAGAGAGAGAGAGAGAGAGAGAGAGAGAGAGAGCAAAAGAGAGGGGAGAGAGAGAGCAAATGAGAGGGGAGAGAGAGCAAATGAGAGGGGAAGAGAGAGCAAATGAGAGGGGAAGGTAGAGCAAATGAGAGGGGGAGAGAGAGCAAATGAGAGGGGAGAGAGAGCAAATGAAAGAGGGGAGGGAGAGCAAATGAGAGGGGGAGAGAGAGCAAATGAGTGGGGGAGGGAAAGCAAATGAGAGGGGAGAGAGAGAGCAAATGAGAGGGGGAAGGGAGAGCAAAAGAGAGGGGGAGAGAGAAAAAGAGAGGGGGAGAGAGCAAAAGAAAGGGTGAGAGAGCAAAATAAAGGGGGAGAGAGAGCGCAAAAGAGAGGGGAGAGAGAGCAAAAGAGAGGCGGAGAGAGAGCAAAAAAGAGGGGTGAGAGAGAGCAAAAGAGAGGGGATAGATAGAGCAAAAAAGAGGAGAGAGAGAGAGAGAGCAAAAGAGAGGGGGAGAGAGAGCAAAAGAGAGGGGATAGATAGAGCAAAAAAGAGGAGAGAGAGAGAGCAAAATAGAGGGGGTAGAGAGAGCAAAAGAGATGGGGAAAGAGAGCAAAAGAGAAGGGAGAGAGAGAGAGAGAGCAAAAGAGAGGGGAGAGAGAGAGCAAATGAGAGGGGAGAGAGAGCAAATGAGAGGGGAAGGGAGAGCAAATGAGAGGGGAAGGGAGAGCAAATGAGAGGGGGAGAGAGAGCAAATGAGAGGGGAGAGAGAGCAAATGAAAGAGGGGAGGGAGAGCAAATGAGAGGGGGAGAGAGAGCAAATGAGTGGGGGAGGGAGAGCAAATGAGAGGGGAGAGAGAGAGCAAATGAGAGGGGGAAGGGAGAGCAAAAGAGAGGGGGAGAGAGAAAAAGAGAAGGGAGAGAGAGAGAGAGAGAGAGAGAGAGAGAGAGAGAGAGAGAGAGAGAGAGAGAGAGAGAGAGAGAGAGAGAGAGCAAAAGAGAGGGGAGAGAGAGAGCAAATGAGAGGGGAGAGAGAGCAAATGAGAGGGGGAGAGAGAGCAAAAGAGAGGGGATAGATAGAGCAAAAAAGAGGAGAGAGAGAGAGCAAAAAAGAGGGGGTAGAGAGAGCAAAAGAGATGGGGAAAGAGAGCAAAAGAGAAGGGAGAGAGAGAGCAAAAGAGAGGGGAGAGAGAGCAAATGAGAGGGGAGAGAGAGCAAATGAGAGGGGAAGGGAGAGCAAATGAGAGGGGAAGGGAGAGCAAATGAGAGGGGGAGAGAGAGCAAATGAGAGGGGAGAGAGAGCAAATGAAAGAGGGGAGGGAGAGCAAATGAGAGGGGGAGAGAGAGCAAATGAGTGGGGGAGGGAGAGCAAATGAGAGGGGAGAGAGAGAGCAAATGAGAGGGGAGAGAGAGAGCAAATGAGAGGGGAGAGAGAGAGCAAATGAGAGGGGAGAGAGAGCAAATGAGAGGGGGAGAGAGAGCAAAAGAGAGGGGAGAGAGAGAGCAAATGAGAGGGGGAAGGGAGAGCAAAAGAGAGGGGGAGAGAGAAAAAGAGAAGGGAGAGAGAGAGAGAGAGAGAGAGAGAGAGAGAGAGAGAGAGAGAGAGAGAGAGAGAGCAAAAGAGAGGGGAGAGAGAGAGCAAATGAGAGGGGAGAGAGAGCAAATGAGAGGGGGAGAGAGAGCAAAAGAGAGGGGATAGATAGAGCAAAAAAGAGGAGAGAGAGAGAGCAAAAAAGAGGGGGTAGAGAGAGCAAAAGAGATGGGGAAAGAGAGCAAAAGAGAAGGGAGAGAGAGAGCAAAAGAGAGAGGAGAGAGAGCAAATGAGAGGGGAGAGAGAGCAAATGAGAGGGGAAGGGAGAGCAAATGAGAGGGGAAGGGAGAGCAAATGAGAGGGGGAGAGAGAGCAAATGAGAGGGGAGAGAGAGCAAATGAGAGGGGAGAGAGAGAGCAAATGAGAGGGGGAAGGGAGAGCAAAAGAGAGGGGGAGAGAGAAAAAGAGAAGGGAGAGAGAGAGAGAGAGAGAGAGAGAGAGAGAGAGAGAGAGAGAGAGAGAGAGAGAGAGAGAGAGAGAGAAAGAAAAAGAGAGGGGAGAGAGAGAGCAAATGAGAGGGGAGAGAGAGCAAATGAGAGGGGAAGGGAGAGCAAATGAGAGGGGGAGAGAGAGCAAATGAGTGGGGGAGGGAGAGCAAATGAGAGGGGAGAGAGAGAGCAAATGAGAGGGGGAAGGGAGAGCAAATGAGAGGGGAAGGGAGAGCAAATGAGAGGGGGAGAGAGAGAAAATGAGAGGGGAGAGAGAGCAAATGAAAGAGGGGAGGGAGAGCAAATGAGAGGGGGAAGGGAGAGCAAATGAGAGGGGGAGAGAGAGAAAATGAGAGGGGAGAGAGAGCAAATGAAAGAGGGGAGGGAGAGCAAATGAGAGGGGGAAGGGAGAGCAAATGAGAGGGGGAGAGAGAGCAAATGAGAGGGGAGAGAGAGCAAATGAAAGAGGGGAGGGAGAGCAAATGAGAGGGGGAAGGGAGAGCAAATGAGAGGGGGAGAGAGAGCAAATGAGAGGGGAGAGAGAGCAAATGAAAGAGGGGAGGGAGAGCAAATGAGAGGGGGAGAGAGAGCAAATGAGTGGGGGAGGGAGAGCAAATGAGAGGGGAGAGAGAGAAAATGAAAGAGGGGAGGGAGAGCAAATGAGAGGGGGAAGGGAGAGCAAATGAGAGGGGGAGAGAGAGCAAATGAGAGGGGAGAGAGAGCAAATGAAAGAGGGGAGGGAGAGCAAATGAGAGGGGAGAGAGAGCAAATGAGTGGGGGAGGGAGAGCAAATGAGAGGGGAGAGAGAGAAAATGAGAGGGGAGAGAGAGCAAATGAAAGAGGGGAGGGAGAGCAAATGAGAGGGGGAAGGGAGAGCAAATGAGAGGGGGAGAGAGAGCAAATGAGAGGGGAGAGAGAGCAAATGAAAGAGGGGAGGGAGAGCAAATGAGAGGGGGAAGGGAGAGCAAATGAGAGGGGGAGAGAGAGCAAATGAGAGGGGAGAGAGAGCAAATGAAAGAGGGGAGGGAGAGCAAATGAGAGGGGGAGAGAGAGCAAATGAGTGGGGGAGGGAGAGCAAATGAGAGGGGAGAGAGAGAAAATGAGAGGGGAGAGAGAGCAAATGAAAGAGGGGAGGGAGAGCAAATGAGAGGGGGAAGGGAGAGCAAATGAGAGGGGGAGAGAGAGAGAGAGAGAGAGAGAGAGAGAGAGAGAGAGAGAGAGAGAGAGAGAGAGAGAGAGAGAGAGAGAGAGAGAGAGAGAGAGAGAGAGAGAGAGAGAGAGAGAGAGAGAGAGAGAGAGAGAGAGAGAGAGAGAGAGAGAGAAAGAAAAAGAGAGGGGAGAGAGAGAGCAAATGAGAGGGGAGAGAGAGCAAATGAAAGGGGAAGAGAGAGCAAATGAAAGAGGGGAGGGAGAGCAAATGAGAGGGGGAAGGGAGAGCAAATGAGAGAGAGAGAGAGAGAGAGAGAGAGAGAGAGAGAGAGAGAGAGAGAGAGAGAGAGAGAGAGAGAGAGAGAGAGAGAGAGAGAGAGAGAGAGAGAGAGAGAGAGAGAGAGAGAGAGAGAGAGAGAGAGAAAGAAAAAGAGAGGGGAGAGAGAGAGCAAATGAGAGGGGAGAGAGAGCAAATGAAAGGGGAAGGGAGAGCAAATGAGAGGGGAAGGGAGAGCAAATGAGAGGGGGAGAGAGAGAAAATGAGAGGGGAGAGAGAGCAAATGAAAGAGGGGAGGGAGAGCAAATGAGAGGGGGAAGGGAGAGCAAATGAGAGGGGGAGAGAGAGCAAATGAGAGGGGAGAGAGAGCAAATGAAAGAGGGGAGGGAGAGCAAATGAGAGGGGGAAGGGAGAGCAAATGAGAGGGGGAGAGAGAGCAAATGAGAGGGGAGAGAGAGCAAATGAAAGAGGGGAGGGAGAGCAAATGAGAGGGGGAGAGAGAGCAAATGAGTGGGGGAGGGAGAGCAAATGAGAGGGGAGAGAGAGCAAATGAAAGAGGGGAGGGAGAGCAAATGAGAGGGGGAAGGGAGAGCAAATGAGAGGGGGAGAGAGAGCAAATGAGAGGGGAGAGAGAGCAAATGAAAGAGGGGAGGGAGAGCAAATGAGAGGGGAGAGAGAGCAAATGAGTGGGGGAGGGAGAGCAAATGAGAGGGGAGAGAGAGAAAATGAGAGGGGAGAGAGAGCAAATGAAAGAGGGGAGGGAGAGCAAATGAGAGGGGGAAGGGAGAGCAAATGAGAGGGGGAGAGAGAGCAAATGAGAGGGGAGAGAGAGCAAATGAAAGAGGGGAGGGAGAGCAAATGAGAGGGGGAAGGGAGAGCAAATGAGAGGGGGAGAGAGAGCAAATGAGAGGGGAGAGAGAGCAAATGAAAGAGGGGAGGGAGAGCAAATGAGAGGGGGAGAGAGAGCAAATGAGTGGGGGAGGGAGAGCAAATGAGAGGGGAGAGAGAGAGCAAATGAGAGGGGGAAGGGAGAGCAAAAGAGAGGGGGAGAGAGAAAAAGAGAAGGGAGAGAGAGAGAGAGAGCAAAAGAGAGGGGAGAGAGAGAGCAAATGAGAGGGGAGAGAGAGCAAATGAGAGGGGGAGAGAGAGCAAAAGAGAGGGGATAGATAGAGCAAAAAAGAGGAGAGAGAGAGAGCAAAAAAGAGGGGGTAGAGAGAGCAAAAGAGATGGGGAAAGAGAGCAAAAGAGAAGGGAGAGAGAGAGCAAAAGAGAGGGGAGAGAGAGCAAATGAGAGGGGAGAGAGAGCAAATGAGAGGGGAAGGGAGAGCAAATGAGAGGGGAAGGGAGAGCAAATGAGAGGGGGAGAGAGAGCAAATGAGAGGGGAGAGAGAGCAAATGAGAGGGGAGAGAGAGAGCAAATGAGAGGGGGAAGGGAGAGCAAAAGAGAGGGGGAGAGAGAAAAAGAGAAGGGAGAGAGAGAGAGAGAGAGAGAGAGAGAGAGAGAGAGAGAGAGAGAGAGAGAGAGAGAGAGAGAGAGAGAGAGAGAGAGAGAAAGAAAAAGAGAGGGGAGAGAGAGAGCAAATGAGAGGGGAGAGAGAGCAAATGAGAGGGGAAGGGAGAGCAAATGAGAGGGGGAGAGAGAGCAAATGATTGGGGGAGGGAGAGCAAATGAGAGGGGAGAGAGAGAGCAAATGAGAGGGGGAAGGGAGAGCAAAAGAGAGGGGGAGAGAGAAAAAGAGAAGGGAGAGAGAGAGAGAGAGAGAGAGAGAGAGAGAGAGAGAGAGAGAGAAAGAAAAAGAGAGGGGAGAGAGAGAGCAAATGAGAGGGGAGAGAGAGCAAATGAGAGGGGAAGGGAGAGCAAATGAGAGGGGAAGGGAGAGCAAATGAGAGGGGGAGAGAGAGAAAATGAGAGGGGAGAGAGAGCAAATGAAAGAGGGGAGGGAGAGCAAATGAGAGGGGGAAGGGAGAGCAAATGAGAGGGGAGAGAGAGCAAATGAGAGGGGAGAGAGAGCAAATGAAAGAGGGGAGGGAGAGCAAATGAGAGGGGGAAGGGAGAGCAAATGAGAGGGGGAGAGAGAGCAAATGAGAGGGGAGAGAGAGCAAATGAAAGAGGGGAGGGAGAGCAAATGAGAGGGGGAGAGAGAGCAAATGAGTGGGGGAGGGAGAGCAAATGAGAGGGGAGAGAGAGAGCAAATAAGAGGGGGAAGGGAGAGCAAAAGAGAGGGGGAGAGAGAAAAAGAGAGGGGGGAGAGAGCAAAAGAAAGGGTGAGAGAGCAAAAGAAAGGGGGAGAGAGAGCGCAAAAGAGAGGGGAGAGAGAGCAAAAGAGAGGCGGAGAGAGAGCAAAAAAGAGGGGTGAGAGAGAGCAAAAGAGAGGGGATAGATAGAGCAAAAAAGAGGAGAGAGAGAGAGCAAAAGAGAGGGGAGGAGAGAGCAAAAGAGAGGGGATAGATAGAGCAAAAAAGAGGAGAGAGAGCAAAATAGAGGGGGTAGAGAGAGCAAAAGAGATGGGGAAAGAGAGCAAAAGAGAAGGGAGAGAGAGAGAGAGAGAGAGAGAGAGAGAGAGAGAGAGAGAGAGAGAGAGAGAGAGAGAGAGAGAGAGAGAGAGAGAGCAAAAGAGAGGGGAGAGAGAGAGCAAATGAGAGGGGAGAGAGAGCAAATGAGAGGGGAAGGGAGAGCAAATGAGAGGGGAAGGGAGAGCAAATGAGAGGGGGAGAGAGAGCAAATGAGAGGGGAGAGAGAGCAAATGAAAGAGGGGAGGGAGAGCAAATGAGAGGGGGAGAGAGAGCAAATGAGTGGGGGAGGGAGAGCAAATGAGAGGGGAGAGAGAGAGCAAATGAGAGGGGGAAGGGAGAGCAAAAGAGAGGGGGAGAGAGAAAAAGAGAGGGGGGAGAGAGCAAAAGAAAGGGGGAGAGAGAGCGCAAAAGAGAGGGGAGAGAGAGCAAAAGAGAGGCGGAGAGAGAGCAAAAAAGAGGGGTGAGAGAGAGCAAAAGAGAGGGGATAGATAGAGCAAAAAAGAGGAGAGAGAGAGAGCAAAAGAGAGGGGGAGAGAGAGCAAAACAGAGGGGGAGGGAGAGCAAATGAGAGGGGAGAGAGAGCAAATGAAAGGGGGAAGGGAGAGCAAAAGAGAAGGGGGAGAGAGCAAAAGAGGGGGGAGAGAGCAAAGGAAAGTGGGAGAGAGAGCGCAAAAGAGAGGGGAGAGAGAGCAAAAGAGAGGGGGAGAGAGAGCAAAAAAGAGGGGTGAGAGAGAGCAAAAGAGAGGGGAGGGATAGAGCAAAAGAGAGGAGAGAGAGCAAAAGAGAGGGGGAGAGAGAGAGCAAAAGAGAGGGGGAAGAGAGAGCAAAAGAGAGGGGAGAGAGAGCAAAAGAGAGGGGGGAAGAGAGAGCAAAAAAGATGGGGGAGAGAGCAAAAGAGGGGGAGAGGGAGCAAAAGAGAGGGGGAGAGAGAGCAAAAGAAAGGGGGAGAGAGAGCAAAAAGGGTGGTGAAAGAATCCACCTGGATGGCAGAGTGGTGAAAGAATCCACCTAGATTCAGTGTAAGCTGCATACAGGTGGATTCCAAAAATAGCAGGGTGGTGAAACAATCCACCTGGATGCAGCTCCTTTCATCACCCTGCAATCCACCTGGATGTCAGGGTGGTGAAAGAATCCACCTGGATGCAGCATACTTAAATTCTAGTTAAGTAGCTGTGGTCTTAAATCTCGATCTGATCAAGGTGAGAAGTCCTGGTCTAGTGCAATTAGTTATGCTAGAGCAGGGGCAAGGTTACACAATAAATTGAGAACCTTGTCCATCCGGCAATCATGAGAGTAAATATTGTCCATCTGGGATTTAATGAATGCAGCCCATGGTGTTAACATTGTTAATAAGATATCAAGTCTACAGAAAGTGAGACTGCTTGCTGTAAATTTAGAGGCAGCGATCATTCAGCTGTCACTTCTTAACCTCTTCGCTCATTCAGGGTGATTGGCAGATGCTGCTCTAGCGCAATTGGTTGTGTTAAATCAGGGAGAGGTGCAGAAGGATACCCTTGTGCAATGTGAAACATGATTAAGGGAGAGCAGGTTCTCTAGTTGAGAAACTTGTCCATCCGTGTGTCAGGGTTTTTTCCCTCTTTTGTTTGTAATGTGCTGCTGGCAGCCATTTTACTCACCTCTCTTGCTGACTCTGGTGCATACTGTGTGATGCTGCTCATTTCCTGCACTTCCTTTTATGGCCAGACTGGTGTACATCATCCATGTGAGACAGGATGCAGTCTCAGAATTGTGATGTCATCACTTATTATTTAAAGGGCCTCTGTTCAGTATGCTTTGCCCTTGCGTTGTCTCAGACCTGTTTGTGAGAGTCCTGTGCATTACCTGCTGTCTGACGTCCCTCCTGGTTCCTGATCTCTGGCTTGTTCCTGACTCTGCTGTTCTCTGATTCCGGCTCATCTGACTACTATCTTTGGCTCCTGACTCGGCTCGTCTGACTACCAGCTCTAGTTTTGATACCTGGCTTGTTATTTGACTTGTGGACTTTTTATTATTTTTTGCAATTAATAAAGGTGTGATTATTTTTGCACTTCTCATCTCAGTCTGATTCCTGGCACCCTGACATTATGCAAAGGCCATGAATCCTGATGGTGCTAATAATCCACCTTTACCTGCCATAATTTCCAGGATGGATGAACAGGATCACTGCTTGGATCAATTTGCACTAGCCCTGCAAACCCTGCTGACTCCCACTGCACATTTGGACTAAAGTGTCCCGCAAGTTATGGCTGCTCCTGTTTCCGCTGCTGCACCTAGTCCTACCAGAAGCATGTCCGGTTCTGCACCTCTACCTCAGCATTATGGAGGCAATCCTAATCAGTGCAGAGGGTTTTTGAACCAGGTTGGCATTTACTTTGAGATGTTACCTCAGGTGTTTCCCTCTGACAGAGCTAAGGTTGGATTTCTCATCTCATTACTCTCAGACACAGCTCTTGCCTGGGTTAATCCCTTGTGTGAGACTAATAAACCTGTGATTTCAACTTACCCTAAATTTGTGGCCTCCTTTTGTATGGTATTTGATGTTCTGGCTCACTCCTCCTCTGCTGCTAAATGACTCATGTCAATTCAGCAAGGTACAATATCTGTTGCTCAGTATGCCATTGAGTTCCGTACGCTTGCCGCAGAGGTAGGTTGGAACAATGAAGCCCTTGTTGCCACCTTCTTTCATGGGCTCTCTGATGCGATTAAAGACGAAATTGCTGCCAGAGATTTACCAGAAGATCTCGAGGCATTGGAGTCTTTTTTTATCCTAATTGACATCAGACTAAGTGAGAAGCCCTCTTTCAAGGAGCGCTTGTGAAAGCCTCCTGTTCCGTTGTCTCCTATGTGTTCATTCCCACCCATGCCTCCCTCTCCTCCCATGCCTCCTGGTCCTGAGTCACCAGGTACTGCTGAGCCGATGCAGTTGGGATTCACGTGTCTCTCCGCGGCGGAGAGGGCCTTTAGGAGGAGGGAGGGGCTCTGCCTCTATTGTGGGTTACAGGGCCACCTTTTGAATTCTTGTCCTACACGGCCGGGAAACGCTCATACCTAAGGTCCTGTCAGGGACAGACCTTGGGTGGTTTATCCTCGTCCCCAGAACCGCTAAAGGAGAAACCTTTAGTCACAGTTGTCCTTTCCTGGGTGGACTCCTCCATAGTCATCCAGGCTCTTGTTGACTCCGGTGCTGCGGGCTATTTAATTGACAGTGCTTTTGTATCAAAGCACTCCAATCCTGTTTTGCCTCGGCCCGTTCCGCTTGCTATTGAGGCCATTGATGGCAGGCCCCTTCAGCCCGCACTTGTTACTCACGAAACTGCTCCGTTATCCATGGCTGTTGGAGCTCTCCATTTTGAAACCCTCCAGTTCCAGGTGATAAACGCTCCACATTTTCCGGTTGTTCTGGGTTATCCCTGGCTCCAAAAGCACAATCCCAGTCTCGACTGGCGCAGGTCTGATATTTTGTCATGGTCTCTGCAATGTATTTCCACTTGTCTTCGGAAACCAGTTATAGTCTTGTGCACTTCTTCGGTATCTCAATTGCCAGAGGAGTACCTAGAGTTCCTAGAAGTTTTTGACAAGGTGCGTGCCGGTACGTTGCCTCCTCACCAGTTGTCAGGGATTTATGTCTTTTCCTACTGTGCCTTTAAGAATGTCAACTCACTACCCCTATTTAAGGCTCCTCCCAACAGAACTCATTGCTTGGTAATTTGTTGCTCAGTGTGAAGCTGCTTCAGAAGAGACCTAGCCGATTATACTACTTTGTATTCTCAACTTATTGCTCTCCTTGAGTATCTGCCTATTCGAATCAACTTGCAGATTCTCTTTTGTGCTTGAAGATTTGCTCTGTTTGTTCACTAAGAGATTTCTCAGTCTCTCTCCTGTAGTGAGGTTGTTCCCCTGCAGCGTGTGACCTCACGCTCCTCATTCTCCCGCCGCGGATCTCTGCCAGGCTCTCTGCGATACTCCTAGGACTTGTTGCTGTGTGGTAACTGTATCGCTATGTGCTAATATCATCTACAATATTTCTAGTCTATATATATTGCATTCTATGAACTGTGTGTATTGCTGCAACCTCATTTCTCTTTCACTTGCTATATATTGTGGAACGCTCATTTGCTGGATTTCCATATTCGCTTCAGATATGATATCAAATATGCACTAAACCTTTTTACTGCTATTTACCAAATTACAAACAAATAACTGTGACAAAGATTATTACAAAGTACCATTATTCATTATCGGACTGCATAAGCATATTTCAAACTTTACGCAATTAACCTCTATTGTGCTTGTAATGAACTGTTTGCTCTAACTTAAACTATATCTGTTTCCTCAAGTTTACCACAGCTTATATTACTCTGATTGAACAACTCTGCAAATTACTAATATTTTCTATCAAAGTATGGTTTAGAAAATGACCAGAGGTTGACTTATTCACTTATCAAAGTACTGTGTTAATTTCAGTGTGTTTGCTAAAGCCTGCTGCATAAACTATTTCCATTGCAACTCTGTTTGAATTAAGGCACCTGCACTAATTAACTCTTTCACTACTGCTGCAGTCAATCCTATAAGACTTACTCTCTTTTCTGCTTTAAGCATTTATTGTTGCGTGAAGGTTCCGGGTTCACTCAGCAACCCTGCTGTAGTGACCCTCAGATCAATGAGCATATCAGGGTTCCCTTAAGTTAAATCTGTGGGAATCCGAGGTAAGGTGTGAGACTGAGTGGTCCTGCATAAAGCAGGGGCTGTAATTGTAGTGTTCTCTAAAAACAACTAAACATATCCTTACATATTACCAAGCCTTAAAAAAGGAATACTACTAACAGCTAAAATCATGGATGTAAGTGAACTGTCCAGGAGAGTTGGTTCTTTAGCTCAGAGTATGGATCACATGATTCAAGGCTTAAGGGATATACAATTAGAGAATCAGAGTATAAATTTTTTTATTAATGATCATCTTGCAAACAAAACTACTAATGTTGAGTCATCTCCAGAACCCATTGTTAGTCCACCGGAAAAGTTCTCTGGGGACAGAGCTATGTTTAGGGATTTCAGGAATTCCTGCACTCTGCTTTTTACTTTGAAACCTAGGTCATACCCAACTGACAGGATTAGAGTTCTAACTGTAATTTCATTTCTCAGAGGTGAGGCCAGGTCTTGGGCCAATGCTTTCTATGAAAAAAATGATCCTATCCTAAATTCACTAGAAGATTTTTTTTCTGCAATGTCTCTTTTATATGAAGATCACAATAGAAAAAATACTGCTGAAATTGCCATTAGGTCTCTAAGGCAGGGCAAAAGAATGGTAGAAGACTACATTACTGAATTTAAAAGTTGGGCTCCTGACACCCTGTGGAATATTCCTGCCCTACGCAATCAGTTCCGTTTGGGACTCAATGATGCAGTTAAGGATGAATTGGCAAGGGGTGTGATTCCAGAGGACTTGGATGAATTGATGACTCTCTCTATTGGCATAGATTGTCGGCTTAGGGAAAGGAAGTCAGAGAGATCTAATTCAGAGACTACCCCCAGAAGAAACCCCAATTATCATCACTCAACACCTTCCACAGCATTCACTAGACTCATAGAAGAACCCATGGATGTTGCAGTTATTAGGGGACCCTTGAGACCTGAGGAGAAAGCTAGGCGTAAGCTACTAAACCTATGTCTATACTGTGCTGAAAAGAACCATGCTGTTAGGGACTGTCCCTCTCTGATTCGACAAAAGAAGGGTAAGACTTCGTCCAATGACCATACTGTTAATTTGGTTGACAGCATAAAATCTCATCTATCTATTTATGTCTCCCTACAGTGGTCCCATCAGAAGATAAACGTTCAGGCCATAATTGACTCTGGGGCTTCTGGGAATTTTGTTGATAACACTTTTGTTGTTAATAATCACATCCCACTAATAAAGAAGAGTGTTGCTTTAGCTATTCGTCTGGTTGACGGTTCATTCTTTAGCTCTGGTCCCATAACTCACCACACTATCCCACTCAAAGTCGTTACCCCTTCAGGACACACAGAGCTTATTTGTTTTGATGTTCTTCCATCTTCTGTCTATCCATTAATCCTTGGACTGAATTGGTTAATAAAGCATAATCCCACTATATCGTGGTCCACAGCATCAGTAGTTTTTGATTCAAACCACTGTAAACAATCCTGTTTTGGGGTACACACACTTTGTCATATCACTGAACATAAGTTACCAGAATGTTATAGTGAATTTGCTGATGTTTTTGATAAAAAGGAGGCTGAGTCTTTACCTCCACACAGAGACTATGACTGTCCTATTGATCTTATACCTGGAAGCTCCATACCATATGGACATATATATCCATTGTCACAGCCAGAATTAAATCATTTAAAAGAATATTTAGATGATAACTTGAAAAAAGGCTTTATTAGACCTTCCACATCCTCTGCAGCTGCAGCAATGTTCTTTGTAAAAAACAAGGATGGCAGTCTTAGACCCATCATTGATTATAGGCAGTTGAACAAATGCACAAAAAAGAACAGATACCCCCTGCCCCTCATACCTGAACTTATTGAACGTTTACAAGGTGCCACAGTTTTTACTAAACTTGACCTCAGAGGTGCTTACAATCTGATTAGGATGAGGGCAGGGGATGAATGGTTAACTGCATTTCGTACTAGATACGGTTTATATGAATACACTGTAATGCCCTTTGGGTTGTGCAATGCCCCAGCGACTTTTCAATGTTTTATAAATGATGTCTTTCATGATTTGTTAGATATTTGTATTGTCGTATACTTGGATGACATCTTGGTTTACTCAAATTCTCTACAGGATCACATTGTACATGTCAAACAAGTGTTGACACGTTTAAGGGCACACCATCTTTATGCAAAGCTTGAAAAGTGTATTTTTAATACAAACACCATATCATTCCTTGGTTATTGCATCTCACCAGCTGGAATTTCAATGGAGTCAAGCAAAGTAGAAGCTATCACTAATTGGCCTATTCCTCGTAATAAAAAAGATGTTCAAAGATTCCTTGGCTTTGCAAACTTTTATAGAAAGTTCATTAAAGACTTTTCACTTATTGTTAGACCTCTCACTACGCTAACACGTAAGCAAGTTAAGTTTGTATGGAATCAAGATGCTGATCATTCCTTCAATACTCTAAAAACTAAATTTGTTTCAGCCCCTATTTTACAGTTTCCAGATCCCACATGTCAATTTACGCTAGAAGTCGATGCTTCTGAGTTTGCTGTGAGGGCTGTTTTATCTCAAAGACGTTCTGAAAAAGTACCTTTACATCCTGTCTCCTACTATTCTAGAACTATGAGTTCAGCAGAGATTAATTATGGAATCGGTGATAAGGAACTTCTTGCAATCAAATCAGCTTTGGAGTTCTGGCGACACCTCCTAGAGGGTGCAACATATCCAATCACCATCTATACCGATCACCGTAATTTAGAATATTTAAAATCAAACAAGACCCTTACTGCTCGTCAGGTTCGATGGAGTTTGTTCTTCTCTCGTTTTGATTACGTCATTACTTATAGACCAGGTTCCAAAAATATGAAAGCTGATGCTCTTTCTAGAAAAGACCCTTGTCCTACTGATGTGGTTTCTCCTTCATCTATCATACCTCCGGATAGAATTATTTGTTTAACAACTGAGTTTAAAACCATCTTACAAGAACATCTGAAGGATGATTCATCTTTGGGTCATTTGGATGTACTAAAACATTCCGACAACTTATACTATCATGGCACTTTATTGTATATACCTCCTTCTCTCAGGAATGAGATACTTACCTCTGCTCACGACTCTTTATTGGCTGGTCATCCTGGAGTTCATAGAACTGCCCATTTGATTAAAAGGAATTACTGGTGGCCAAAGATGAATGATACTATTAAACAGTATATTGATTCCTGTATGGTATGTACAACTAAGAAACATCAGCATAAGAGTCCCTATGGTTACCTTCTCTCTTTACCAGTACCAGACAGACCTTGGGCAGCGATTGCTATGGATTTTATTGTTGATCTGCCTCCGTCAGCTAATTATAATACCATATTGGTAGTAGTGGACTTATTCTCTAAAATGGCTCATTTCCTACCACATAGAGGATTGCCTACATCTTCAGAAACTGCTTCACTATTTTTGAATCACATTGTAAAACTACATGGTTTACCTGAAACAATCACCACAGATAGAGGTACGCAATTCACCTCGAGGTTTTGGAATCAATTGTGTTCCTCTCTTAACATTACTAAACGTTTGAGTACCGCTTATCATCCACAAACGAATGGTCAAACAGAAAGAACAAATCAAACATTAGAGCAGTACCTTCGTTGCTACTGCACTCAACAACAAGATAACTGGCATTCTCTACTTGCTACTGCTGAATTTGCTCATAATAATGCCGTAAATTCATCAACTAAAATGACACCATTTTACATCAATTACGGATTTCATCCCTCATACTATCCAAATCAGATCAACAATTCCGACATGCCTATAGTTAATGATCTTGTTAATACCATTGCTACCAATTTCTCAACATTGAAACAAGTTTTACTAGAAGCCCAGGCTGTTCAGAAACATCACTACGACCTACGTAGATCCAAGCCTCCAGATTACAAGATTGGTGACAAAGTTTGGTTAAGCACTAAACATTTACGCTTACAAGTTCCATCTAAAAAACTGGCTTCCTTATATATAGGGCCTTATCCGATACAAAAGGTCATCAATGTTAATGCTGTAACACTTAAACTACCAGATTCCCTGAAGATACATCCCACATTCCACGTTTCTCTTTTGAAACCTTACAGTGCAATCAGAGACTCGACTCAGAATGAGACGGTGGATCCTTCAGTCATTGATGGCATGGAATATGAGATTGAGTCTATCCTAGACTCTCGTTACCATCGTAATCAACTTCAATATCTTGTCAGTTGGAAAGGATTTGGTCCTGAGGAGGACTCTTGGGAGCCTTCCAATAATGTCTCTGCACCACGTCTTGTCTCCTTGTTTCATCGTAGACATCCTGATCGTCCTGGTCCTTGATCCGCGGAGCGGCTCCTTGGGGGGGGGTGTCCTGTCAGGGATTTATCTCTTTTCCTACTGTGCCTTTAAGAATGTCAACTCACTACCCCTATTTAAGGCTCCTCCCAACAGAACTCATTGCTTGGTAATTTGTTGCTCAGTGTGAAGCTGCTTCAGAAGAGACCTAGCCGATTATACTACTTTGTATTCTCAACTTATTGCTCTCCTTGAGTATCTGCCTATTCGAATCAACTTGCAGATTCTCTTTTGTGCTTGAAGATTTGCTCCGTTTGTTCACTAAGAGATTTCTCAGTCTCTCTCCTGTAGTGAGGTTGTTCCCCTGCAGCGTGTGACGTCACGCTCCTCATTCTCCCGCCGCGGATCTCTGCCAGGCTCTCTGCGATACTCCTAGGACTTGTTGCTGTGTGGTAACTGTATCGCTATGTGCTAATATCATCTACAATATTTCTAGTCTATATATATTGCATTCTATGAACTGTGTGTATTGCTGCAACCTCATTTCTCTTTCACTTGCTATATATTGTGGAACGCTCATTTGCTGGATTTCCATATTCGCTTCAGATATCAAATATGCACTAAACCTTTTTACTGCTATTTACCAAATTACAAACAAATAACTGTGACAAAGATTATTACAAAGTACCATTATTCATTATCGGACTGCATAAGCATATTTCAAACTTTACGCAATTAACCTCTATTGTGCTTGTAATTAACTGTTTGCTCTAACTTAAACTATATCTGTTTGCTCAAGTTTACCACAGCTTATATTACTCTGATTGAACAACTCTGCAAATTACTAATATTTTCTATCAAAGTATGGTTTAGAAAATGACCAGAGGTTGACTTATTCACTTATCAAAGTACTGTGTTAATTTCAGTGTGTTTGCTAAAGCCTGCTGCATAAACTATTTCCATTGCAACTCTGTTTGAATTAAGGCACCTGCACTAATTAACTCTTTCACTACTGCTGCAGTCAATACTATAAGACTTACTCTCTTTTCTGCTTTAAGCATTTATTGTTGCGTGAAGGTTCCGGTTTCACTCAGCAACCCTGCTGTAGTGACCCTCAGATCAATGAGCATATCAGGGTTCCCTTAAGTTAAATCTGTGGGAATCCGAGGTAAGGTGTGAGACTGAGTGGTCCTGCATAAAGCAGGGGCTGTAATTGTAGTGTTCTCTAAAAACAACTAAACATATCCTTACACCAGTCTTACGATTGTGCCATAGACCTGCAAACTGGAGCCATTTCTCCTCAGGCCGGGTTTACCCTCTGTCTGTTGCGGAGAATTGTGCTATAAAGGAGTATGTTCCCGATGCTCTGTCGCAGGGGATCATCCGCAAATCCTGCTCTCCTGCAGGGGCTGGCTTCTTCTTTGTGAAGAAAAAGGGTGGCGAGTTAAGACCATGCATCGATTATAGGGGTCTTAATCATCTTACCATTAAGAATGCTTACCCTATTCCACTCATTACGGAACTCTTTGACCACCTCAAGGGAGCTACGGTCTTTACTAAACTTGATTTGAGAGGAGCGTACAATCTCGTTAGGATCAAGGAGAGCCACAAATGGAAAACAGCATTTAACACCAGGACCGGGCATTATTGAGTATCTTTAGTGAAAAACAATTAAGAGTGAGTGCACCTATTGGATTGAGACAGCTCAACCCTAATATACAGTTGTTCCTTCAAACAACTGTGAGGGATCGATGGGGTAAAAAAACAGGTGAGGGGAGCTGTGTGTATTTCAATACATATATATGTGTGTAATCGTGACCTATAGATGAGCTTCTCGTGTTAATTTTTTATTTTTCTGCAATATATATTGCACTAAGAAATGGGTGAACAAATAGGTGAAAAATAATGGAGGTATGACTACAAGAGGTTAAAAAACAGAATATTTAATTGTTGCAATAAAAAACACAATATTTGACACGTTTAAGGGCACACCATCTTTATGCAAAGCTTGAAAAGTGTATTTTTAATACAAACACCATATCATTCCTTGGTTATTGCATCTCACCAGCTGGAATTTCAATGGAGTCAAGCAAAGTAGAAGCTATCACTAATTGGCCTATTCCTCGTAATAAAAAAGATGTTCAAAGATTCCTTGGCTTTGCAAACTTTTATAGAAAGTTCATTAAAGACTTTTCACTTATTGTTAGACCTCTCACTACGCTAACACGTAAGCAAGTTAAGTTTGTATGGAATCAAGATGCTGATCATTCCTTCAATACTCTAAAAACTAAATTTGTTTCAGCCCCTATTTTACAGTTTCCAGATCCCACATGTCAATTTACGCTAGAAGTCGATGCTTCTGAGTTTGCTGTGAGGGCTGTTTTATCTCAAAGACGTTCTGAAAAAGTACCTTTACATCCTGTCTCCTACTATTCTAGAACTATGAGTTCAGCAGAGATTAATTATGGAATCGGTGATAAGGAACTTCTTGCAATCAAATCAGCTTTGGAGTTCTGGCGACACCTCCTAGAGGGTGCAACATATCCAATCACCATCTATACCGATCACCGTAATTTAGAATATTTAAAATCAAACAAGACCCTTACTGCTCGTCAGGTTCGATGGAGTTTGTTCTTCTCTCGTTTTGATTACGTCATTACTTATAGACCAGGTTCCAAAAATATGAAAGCTGATGCTCTTTCTAGAAAAGACCCTTGTCCTACTGATGTGGTTTCTCCTTCATCTATCATACCTCCGGATAGAATTATTTGTTTAACAACTGAGTTTAAAACCATCTTACAAGAACATCTGAAGGATGATTCATCTTTGGGTCATTTGGATGTACTAAAACATTCCGACAACTTATACTATCATGGCACTTTATTGTATATACCTCCTTCTCTCAGGAATGAGATACTTACCTCTGCTCACGACTCTTTATTGGCTGGTCATCCTGGAGTTCATAGAACTGCCCATTTGATTAAAAGGAATTACTGGTGGCCAAAGATGAATGATACTATTAAACAGTATATTGATTCCTGTATGGTATGTACAACTAAGAAACATCAGCATAAGAGTCCCTATGGTTACCTTCTCTCTTTACCAGTACCAGACAGACCTTGGGCAGCGATTGCTATGGATTTTATTGTTGATCTGCCTCCGTCAGCTAATTATAATACCATATTGGTAGTAGTGGACTTATTCTCTAAAATGGCTCATTTCCTACCACATAGAGGATTGCCTACATCTTCAGAAACTGCTTCACTATTTTTGAATCACATTGTAAAACTACATGGTTTACCTGAAACAATCACCACAGATAGAGGTACGCAATTCACCTCGAGGTTTTGGAATCAATTGTGTTCCTCTCTTAACATTACTAAACGTTTGAGTACCGCTTATCATCCACAAACGAATGGTCAAACAGAAAGAACAAATCAAACATTAGAGCAGTACCTTCGTTGCTACTGCACTCAACAACAAGATAACTGGCATTCTCTACTTGCTACTGCTGAATTTGCTCATAATAATGCCGTAAATTCATCAACTAAAATGACACCATTTTACATCAATTACGGATTTCATCCCTCATACTATCCAAATCAGATCAACAATTCCGACATGCCTATAGTTAATGATCTTGTTAATACCATTGCTACCAATTTCTCAACATTGAAACAAGTTTTACTAGAAGCCCAGGCTGTTCAGAAACATCACTACGACCTACGTAGATCCAAGCCTCCAGATTACAAGATTGGTGACAAAGTTTGGTTAAGCACTAAACATTTACGCTTACAAGTTCCATCTAAAAAACTGGCTTCCTTATATATAGGGCCTTATCCGATACAAAAGGTCATCAATGTTAATGCTGTAACACTTAAACTACCAGATTCCCTGAAGATACATCCCACATTCCACGTTTCTCTTTTGAAACCTTACAGTGCAATCAGAGACTCGACTCAGAATGAGACGGTGGATCCTTCAGTCATTGATGGCATGGAATATGAGATTGAGTCTATCCTAGACTCTCGTTACCATCGTAATCAACTTCAATATCTTGTCAGTTGGAAAGGATTTGGTCCTGAGGAGGACTCTTGGGAGCCTTCCAATAATGTCTCTGCACCACGTCTTGTCTCCTTGTTTCATCGTAGACATCCTGATCGTCCTGGTCCTTGATCCGCGGAGCGGCTCCTTGGGGGGGGGGTGTCCTGTCAGGGATTTATCTCTTTTCCTACTGTGCCTTTAAGAATGTCAACTCACTACCCCTATTTAAGGCTCCTCCCAACAGAACTCATTGCTTGGTAATTTGTTGCTCAGTGTGAAGCTGCTTCAGAAGAGACCTAGCCGATTATACTACTTTGTATTCTCAACTTATTGCTCTCCTTGAGTATCTGCCTATTCGAATCAACTTGCAGATTCTCTTTTGTGCTTGAAGATTTGCTCCGTTTGTTCACTAAGAGATTTCTCAGTCTCTCTCCTGTAGTGAGGTTGTTCCCCTGCAGCGTGTGACGTCACGCTCCTCATTCTCCCGCCGCGGATCTCTGCCAGGCTCTCTGCGATACTCCTAGGACTTGTTGCTGTGTGGTAACTGTATCGCTATGTGCTAATATCATCTACAATATTTCTAGTCTATATATATTGCATTCTATGAACTGTGTGTATTGCTGCAACCTCATTTCTCTTTCACTTGCTATATATTGTGGAACGCTCATTTGCTGGATTTCCATATTCGCTTCAGATATCAAATATGCACTAAACCTTTTTACTGCTATTTACCAAATTACAAACAAATAACTGTGACAAAGATTATTACAAAGTACCATTATTCATTATCGGACTGCATAAGCATATTTCAAACTTTACGCAATTAACCTCTATTGTGCTTGTAATTAACTGTTTGCTCTAACTTAAACTATATCTGTTTGCTCAAGTTTACCACAGCTTATATTACTCTGATTGAACAACTCTGCAAATTACTAATATTTTCTATCAAAGTATGGTTTAGAAAATGACCAGAGGTTGACTTATTCACTTATCAAAGTACTGTGTTAATTTCAGTGTGTTTGCTAAAGCCTGCTGCATAAACTATTTCCATTGCAACTCTGTTTGAATTAAGGCACCTGCACTAATTAACTCTTTCACTACTGCTGCAGTCAATACTATAAGACTTACTCTCTTTTCTGCTTTAAGCATTTATTGTTGCGTGAAGGTTCCGGTTTCACTCAGCAACCCTGCTGTAGTGACCCTCAGATCAATGAGCATATCAGGGTTCCCTTAAGTTAAATCTGTGGGAATCCGAGGTAAGGTGTGAGACTGAGTGGTCCTGCATAAAGCAGGGGCTGTAATTGTAGTGTTCTCTAAAAACAACTAAACATATCCTTACACCAGTCTTACGATTGTGCCATAGACCTGCAAACTGGAGCCATTTCTCCTCAGGCCGGGTTTACCCTCTGTCTGTTGCGGAGAATTGTGCTATAAAGGAGTATGTTCCCGATGCTCTGTCGCAGGGGATCATCCGCAAATCCTGCTCTCCTGCAGGGGCTGGCTTCTTCTTTGTGAAGAAAAAGGGTGGCGAGTTAAGACCATGCATCGATTATAGGGGTCTTAATCATCTTACCATTAAGAATGCTTACCCTATTCCACTCATTACGGAACTCTTTGACCACCTCAAGGGAGCTACGGTCTTTACTAAACTTGATTTGAGAGGAGCGTACAATCTCGTTAGGATCAAGGAGAGCCACAAATGGAAAACAGCATTTAACACCAGGACCGGGCATTATTGAGTATCTTTAGTGAAAAACAATTAAGAGTGAGTGCACCTATTGGATTGAGACAGCTCAACCCTAATATACAGTTGTTCCTTCAAACAACTGTGAGGGATCGATGGGGTAAAAAAACAGGTGAGGGGAGCTGTGTGTATTTCAATACATATATATGTGTGTAATCGTGACCTATAGATGAGCTTCTCGTGTTAATTTTTTATTTTTCTGCAATATATATTGCACTAAGAAATGGGTGAACAAATAGGTGAAAAATAATGGAGGTATGACTACAAGAGGTTAAAAAACAGAATATTTAATTGTTGCAATAAAAAACACAATATTTGACACGTTTAAGGGCACACCATCTTTATGCAAAGCTTGAAAAGTGTATTTTTAATACAAACACCATATCATTCCTTGGTTATTGCATCTCACCAGCTGGAATTTCAATGGAGTCAAGCAAAGTAGAAGCTATCACTAATTGGCCTATTCCTCGTAATAAAAAAGATGTTCAAAGATTCCTTGGCTTTGCAAACTTTTATAGAAAGTTCATTAAAGACTTTTCACTTATTGTTAGACCTCTCACTACGCTAACACGTAAGCAAGTTAAGTTTGTATGGAATCAAGATGCTGATCATTCCTTCAATACTCTAAAAACTAAATTTGTTCCAGCCCCTATTTTACAGTTTCCAGATCCCACATGTCAATTTACGCTAGAAGTCGATGCTTCTGAGTTTGCTGTGAGGGCTGTTTTATCTCAAAGACGTTCTGAAAAAGTACCTTTACATCCTGTCTCCTACTATTCTAGAACTATGAGTTCAGCAGAGATTAATTATGGAATCGGTGATAAGGAACTTCTTGCAATCAAATCAGCTTTGGAGTTCTGGCGACACCTCCTAGAGGGTGCAACATATCCAATCACCATCTATACCGATCACCGTAATTTAGAATATTTAAAATCAAACAAGACCCTTACTGCTCGTCAGGTTCGATGGAGTTTGTTCTTCTCTCGTTTTGATTACGTCATTACTTATAGACCAGGTTCCAAAAATATGAAAGCTGATGCTCTTTCTAGAAAAGACCCTTGTCCTACTGATGTGGTTTCTCCTTCATCTATCATACCTCCGGATAGAATTATTTGTTTAACAACTGAGTTTAAAACCATCTTACAAGAACATCTGAAGGATGATTCATCTTTGGGTCATTTGGATGTACTAAAACATTCCGACAACTTATACTATCATGGCACTTTATTGTATATACCTCCTTCTCTCAGGAATGAGATACTTACCTCTGCTCACGACTCTTTATTGGCTGGTCATCCTGGAGTTCATAGAACTGCCCATTTGATTAAAAGGAATTACTGGTGGCCAAAGATGAATGATACTATTAAACAGTATATTGATTCCTGTATGGTATGTACAACTAAGAAACATCAGCATAAGAGTCCCTATGGTTACCTTCTCTCTTTACCAGTACCAGACAGACCTTGGGCAGCGATTGCTATGGATTTTATTGTTGATCTGCCTCCGTCAGCTAATTATAATACCATATTGGTAGTAGTGGACTTATTCTCTAAAATGGCTCATTTCCTACCACATAGAGGATTGCCTACATCTTCAGAAACTGCTTCACTATTTTTGAATCACATTGTAAAACTACATGGTTTACCTGAAACAATCACCACAGATAGAGGTACGCAATTCACCTCGAGGTTTTGGAATCAATTGTGTTCCTCTCTTAACATTACTAAACGTTTGAGTACCGCTTATCATCCACAAACGAATGGTCAAACAGAAAGAACAAATCAAACATTAGAGCAGTACCTTCGTTGCTACTGCACTCAACAACAAGATAACTGGCATTCTCTACTTGCTACTGCTGAATTTGCTCATAATAATGCCGTAAATTCATCAACTAAAATGACACCATTTTACATCAATTACGGATTTCATCCCTCATACTATCCAAATCAGATCAACAATTCCGACATGCCTATAGTTAATGATCTTGTTAATACCATTGCTACCAATTTCTCAACATTGAAACAAGTTTTACTAGAAGCCCAGGCTGTTCAGAAACATCACTACGACCTACGTAGATCCAAGCCTCCAGATTACAAGATTGGTGACAAAGTTTGGTTAAGCACTAAACATTTACGCTTACAAGTTCCATCTAAAAAACTGGCTTCCTTATATATAGGGCCTTATCCGATACAAAAGGTCATCAATGTTAATGCTGTAACACTTAAACTACCAGATTCCCTGAAGATACATCCCACATTCCACGTTTCTCTTTTGAAACCTTACAGTGCAATCAGAGACTCGACTCAGAATGAGACGGTGGATCCTTCAGTCATTGATGGCATGGAATATGAGATTGAGTCTATCCTAGACTCTCGTTACCATCGTAATCAACTTCAATATCTTGTCAGTTGGAAAGGATTTGGTCCTGAGGAGGACTCTTGGGAGCCTTCCAATAATGTCTCTGCACCACGTCTTGTCTCCTTGTTTCATCGTAGACATCCTGATCGTCCTGGTCCTTGATCCGCGGAGCGGCTCCTTGGGGGGGGGGTGTCCTGTCAGGGATTTATCTCTTTTCCTACTGTGCCTTTAAGAATGTCAACTCACTACCCCTATTTAAGGCTCCTCCCAACAGAACTCATTGCTTGGTAATTTGTTGCTCAGTGTGAAGCTGCTTCAGAAGAGACCTAGCCGATTATACTACTTTGTATTCTCAACTTATTGCTCTCCTTGAGTATCTGCCTATTCGAATCAACTTGCAGATTCTCTTTTGTGCTTGAAGATTTGCTCCGTTTGTTCACTAAGAGATTTCTCAGTCTCTCTCCTGTAGTGAGGTTGTTCCCCTGCAGCGTGTGACGTCACGCTCCTCATTCTCCCGCCGCGGATCTCTGCCAGGCTCTCTGCGATACTCCTAGGACTTGTTGCTGTGTGGTAACTGTATCGCTATGTGCTAATATCATCTACAATATTTCTAGTCTATATATATTGCATTCTATGAACTGTGTGTATTGCTGCAACCTCATTTCTCTTTCACTTGCTATATATTGTGGAACGCTCATTTGCTGGATTTCCATATTCGCTTCAGATATCAAATATGCACTAAACCTTTTTACTGCTATTTACCAAATTACAAACAAATAACTGTGACAAAGATTATTACAAAGTACCATTATTCATTATCGGACTGCATAAGCATATTTCAAACTTTACGCAATTAACCTCTATTGTGCTTGTAATTAACTGTTTGCTCTAACTTAAACTATATCTGTTTGCTCAAGTTTACCACAGCTTATATTACTCTGATTGAACAACTCTGCAAATTACTAATATTTTCTATCAAAGTATGGTTTAGAAAATGACCAGAGGTTGACTTATTCACTTATCAAAGTACTGTGTTAATTTCAGTGTGTTTGCTAAAGCCTGCTGCATAAACTATTTCCATTGCAACTCTGTTTGAATTAAGGCACCTGCACTAATTAACTCTTTCACTACTGCTGCAGTCAATACTATAAGACTTACTCTCTTTTCTGCTTTAAGCATTTATTGTTGCGTGAAGGTTCCGGTTTCACTCAGCAACCCTGCTGTAGTGACCCTCAGATCAATGAGCATATCAGGGTTCCCTTAAGTTAAATCTGTGGGAATCCGAGGTAAGGTGTGAGACTGAGTGGTCCTGCATAAAGCAGGGGCTGTAATTGTAGTGTTCTCTAAAAACAACTAAACATATCCTTACACCAGTCTTACGATTGTGCCATAGACCTGCAAACTGGAGCCATTTCTCCTCAGGCCGGGTTTACCCTCTGTCTGTTGCGGAGAATTGTGCTATAAAGGAGTATGTTCCCGATGCTCTGTCGCAGGGGATCATCCGCAAATCCTGCTCTCCTGCAGGGGCTGGCTTCTTCTTTGTGAAGAAAAAGGGTGGCGAGTTAAGACCATGCATCGATTATAGGGGTCTTAATCATCTTACCATTAAGAATGCTTACCCTATTCCACTCATTACGGAACTCTTTGACCACCTCAAGGGAGCTACGGTCTTTACTAAACTTGATTTGAGAGGAGCGTACAATCTCGTTAGGATCAAGGAGAGCCACAAATGGAAAACAGCATTTAACACCAGGACCGGGCATTATTGAGTATCTTTAGTGAAAAACAATTAAGAGTGAGTGCACCTATTGGATTGAGACAGCTCAACCCTAATATACAGTTGTTCCTTCAAACAACTGTGAGGGATCGATGGGGTAAAAAAACAGGTGAGGGGAGCTGTGTGTATTTCAATACATATATATGTGTGTAATCGTGACCTATAGATGAGCTTCTCGTGTTAATTTTTTATTTTTCTGCAATATATATTGCACTAAGAAATGGGTGAACAAATAGGTGAAAAATAATGGAGGTATGACTACAAGAGGTTAAAAAACAGAATATTTAATTGTTGCAATAAAAAACACAATATTTGACTGGATTATAAGTTCTGACTTGATTAAGTTAGTGGTAAAGAGCTCTATTACCTTGAGGAAAATAGTATAGTTAAAATTTCTTAAAGTTAAAATAACATTACATTCATAATATAGTATTCAAAGCATTTGATAAGAACAAAAATAAAGTTAAAAATAATTATCGTGGAAGGTGGAAATAAATGTTCATCTGATTATTTGCATGTATCTTTTGATGTGACTTTAAGTGGAAAAGTAATTACTCACAGTTTGCATGAAAAATTTTCCAAGGTGTCTGATTGGTTGGAACAGACAAGCCTTTATGTGAATAAGATAATATATTCCGCTGTGATTTTGACTAAAATTCTTTAAAACTTGTAGATCAAGATTGTAGATGAGGATAACAAATACTTGATGGTAAAGATGCTGAAACTGTTTACCTATACTGGGTTTGCAGGAGTTTCAGTTGTTAGTATAACTTGGTTCCGTTTGCTGAAACTGTTTACCTAAACTTGGTTTGCAGGAGTTTCAGTTGTTGGTATAACTTGGTTATAGAAACTGTTTACCTTGGATTGGTTTGCTGGAGTTTCTAGTTGTCTAGTTGTGTGGGGTGTTCTCTGTATTGTTGTTTAGAACCGTTTGAACAATTCTTTTTGTAGACGTCTGTTGTTGCTGAAACTATATACCCTCCCAGGGTTTGCTGGAGTTTCAGTTGCTGGTAGTTGATCTATAGTGAAACTGTTTACCTTAAAGTGGTTTGCAGGAGTTTCAGATCAACTGGTAATTACAAAGAAATTTTCTTGACAGTTGCTGGAGCTGTTTACCTTTTTCAAGGTTTGCTGGAGCTTCAGGTATGGTGAGTGTCCGCTTCAAATCATGTGGTGCTCAGTGTATAGCAGTCACCGGTAGCGGGTTTTTCTTATTCAGTCCTGGGTAGTCTTAGATGCAGACTTGAGTTGTTGGAGTGCACACTAGGGGCAAATCTACGCGTTTTGGCCTGAGCCTTTATCAAGAGTATCTTGTAATGCCCTTTGGCCTATGTAATGCTCCTGCTGTTTTCCAGGAATTTATTAATGATGTCCTACAAGATATGTTGCAACAGTGTGTTGTGGTGTACTTGGACGACATACTAATACACTCACCCACACTTGAGGCTCATCATTCTGATGTTACACGGGTTCTTCAGAGACTACGTGAGAACGGCCTGTTTTGTAAACTCGAGAAATGTGAGTTCCATCAGACTCAAGTAACCTTCCTAGGTTATGTTATCTCCGTTGCAGGGTTCTCCATAGATCAAGACAAGTTATCTGCAGTTCTGCAGTGGCCTCACCCAGTTGGTCTTCGGTCTATTCAACGTTTTTTGGGGTTCGCCAATTACTATACAAAGTTTATTTCCTTGGTCAAACCTATCACAGACATGACCTGTAAAGAGAATGATCCACTCCATTGGTCACCTACTGTCATTAAGGCCTTTGATAGTCTTAAAACTACCTTTGCTGCTGCTCCAGTTCTGGCTCATCCTAACCCTGTCCTGCCTTTCATTCTTGAGGTTGATGCGTCTGAGACTGGAGTAGGTTCCCTCTTGTCTCAACTTCCTACGCCTGACGGTTCCTTGCATCCGTGTGGTTTCTTCTCTAAGAAAATGTCTCCAGTGGACTGCAATTATGAAATTGGAGACAGGGAATTACTGGCCATAATTTTGGCACTCAAGGAATGGAGGCATCTTCTCAAGGGTACTAGTGTGCTAGTGCTCATTCTTACTGACCACAAGAATATTTAACTTATCTATCTGAAGCAAAATGTTTGTCGCCCCGACAGGCCAGATGGGCGCTATTTTTGTCTCGGTTTAATTATGTGGTCTCCTACCTGCCTGGTAGTAAGAATGTTAGGGCTGATGCCCTCTCTCACCAATTTTCCCCTCTCTCCAAGGAGGAGTCTGTACCTACTCCAGTTATTCCTCCTGACCATATTTTGGCTACCATATGTACTAATTTGACTTCTCCCTTGGGGGAGGAGATACTGGCTGCACAAACCAATGCACCTCCTGAAAAACCTAGTGGTAAGTGTTTTGTTCCTGAAAATCTTCAAACTAAACTTTTGCACACTTACCACTATCCTAAAGCCGCAGGTCACCCAGGCAAGAACCAAATGATTTGGTCTGTCACTCGACAATTCTGGTGGCCAGGTCTTCGTTCTGATGTTGCTGCGTATGTTGCCTCCAGCTCAGTTTGTGCACAGAATAAGACTCCTCAACATCTTCCTGTGGGCCTTCTTCAACCTATTGCTAATGGTGAGCATCCTTGGACACATCTTTCCATGGACTTCATTGTCAAGCTCCCTGTTTTACAATGGCAATACTGTTATCCTTATATTGGTTGACCGTTTTTCTAAAAGTTGCCTACCGCTCAGGAGCTTGCTTCATTTTTTGCCCGGGAGTTCTTCTGTTTACATGGGTTACCCAAGGAGATAGTGTCGGACTGGGGTAGCCAGTTTGTCTCCAGATTTTGGTGTTCCTTTTGTGATCAAATGGGGATCCAGCTTTCCTTCTCCTCAGCATATCACCCTCAATCCAAAGGGGCTGCGGCACGGTCTAATCAAGCTCTGGAACAGTTCCTTTGTTGCTATGTCTCAGATCACCACAATAATTGGTCTGAACTGTTACCTTGGGCAGAGTTTGCTCGTAATAGTGCTACTAATGCTTCCTCCAAGTTATCCTCGTTCATGGCGAATTATGGGTTTCAACCATCCTTGTTGCCCGATTCATTCATGTCTCAGGGTATTCCAGCTTTGGAGGAGCATCTCCGGCAACTCCGTTCCACGTGGGTGCAGATTCAGGATTGTCTTCATCATTCTATGCAGTGCCAAAAGTTCCAGGCTGATCGTAGGTATCTGCCCGTGCCTTCCTACCAGGTTGGTGAGAGAGTTTGGCTGTCCTCCCGCAACTTGAATCTTCATGTGCCTTCCAATAAACTGGCTCCCCATTATGTTGTTCCTTTTCAAATACTCCAACGGGTCAATCCTGTGGCCTACGCTCTTGACCTTGCTCCTGCAATGCGCATCTCCAATGTTTTTCATGTCTCCCTCTTGAAACCATTGGTTTGTAATCGGTTTACCACTGTGTTGCCTCGTCCTTGTCCTATCTTTGTTGACAACCATGAGCAGTATGAGGTCAGCAGCATTATTGACTCTCGTATGTCCAGGGGCTGCGTAGAGTATTTGGTTCACTGGAGGGGCTACGGTCCAGAGGAGCGTTCACGGGTTCCCTCCTCTGATGTTCATGCTCCCGCCCTCCTCCATGCCTTCCATGCTCATTTCCCCAATAAGCCTTTTGTCCTCCCGTGGGGGTGGGGTCATTGAGGGGAGGGTACTGTCAGGGTTTTTTCCCTGTTTTGTTTGCCATGTGCTGCTGGCAGCCATTTTACTCACTTCTCTTGCTGACTCTGGGGCATACTGTGTGATGCTGCTCATTTCCTGCACTTCTTTTTATGGCCAGACTGGTGTACATCAACCATGTGAGACAGGATGCAGTCTTAGAATTGTGATGTCATCACTTATTTAAAGGGCCTCTGTTCAGTATGCTTTGTCCTTGTGTTGTCTCAGACCTGTTTGTGAGAGCTCCTGTGTATTACCTGGCTGTCTGACATCCCTCCTGGTTCCTGATCTCTGGCTTGTTCCTGACTCTGGTGTTCTCCTTGTTCCTGATTCCCGGCTTGTCTGACTACTTGCTTTGGCTCCTGACTCAGCTCGTCTGACTACCAGCTCTGGTTTTGATTCCTGGCTTGTTATTTGACTTGTGGACTTTTTATTATTTTTTGCTATTAATAAAGGTGTGATTATTTTTGCACTTCTCGTCTCAGTCTGATTCCCGGCACCCTGACACCGTGATTTGATAAATTCAGGCCCTTATTGGGTTTGTCTTCAGGGCAGCATGGGAGCTGCTGGACAGCAGCTTAAACGTAAATAAAGCTTAAAGGTGCAGTCTAGTCAAAATTAAACTTTCATTATTCAGATAAAGCATTCAATTTTAAACAACTTTCCCATTTACTTTAACCCCTTAATGACCACAGCACTTTTCCATTTTCTGTCCGTTTGGGACCAAGGCTATTTTTACATTTCTGCTGTGTTTGTGTTTAGCTGTAATTTTCCTCATACTCATTTACTGTACACACATATATTATATACCGTTTTTCTCGCCATTAAATGGACTATCTAAAGATACCATTATCTTCATCATATCTTATAATTTACTATAAAAAAAATATAAAATATGAGGAAAAAAATGGAAAAAAACACACTTTTTCTAACTTTGACCCCCAAAATCTGTTACACATCTACAACCACCAAAAAACAACCATGCTAAATAGTTTCTAAATTTTGTCCTGAGTTTAGAAATACCCAATGTTTACATCTTCTTTGCTTTTTTTGTAAGTTATAGGGCCATAAATACAAGTAGCACTTTGCTATTTCCAAACCATTATTTTTCAAAATTAGCGCTAGTTACATTAGAACACTAATATCTTTCAGGAATCTCTGAATATCCATTGACATGTATATATTTTTTTTTAGTAGACATCCCAAAGTATTGATCTAGGCCCATTTTGGTATATTTCATGCCATCATTTCGCCGCCAAATGCGATTAAATACAAAAAATCGTTCACTTTTTCACTAATTTTTTCACAAACTTTTGGTTTCTCACTGAAATTATTTACAAACAGCTTGTGCAATTATGGCTTAAATGGTTGTAAATTCTTCTCTGGGATCCCCTTTGTTCAGAAATAGCAGACATATATGGCTTTGGCATTGCTTTTTAGCAATTAGAAGGCTGCTAAATGCCACTGCGCACTACACGTGTATTATGTCCAGTAGTGAAGGGGTTAATTAGGGAGCATGTAGGGAACTTTTAGAGGTAATTTTAGCTTTAGTATAGTGTAGTACACAACCCCAAGTATTGATCTAGGCCAATTTTGGTATATTTCATGCCACCATTTCACCGCCAAATGCGATCAAATTAAAAAAACGTTACATTTTTCACAATTTTAGGTTTTTCACTGAAATCATTTACAAACAGCTTGTGCAATTATGGCACAAATGGTTGTAAATGCTTCTCTGGGATCCCCTTTGTTCAGAAATAGCAGACATATATGGCTTTGGCATTGCTTTTTGTTAATTAGAAGGCCCCCAAATGCTGCTGCGCATCACACGTGTATTATGGCTAGCAGTGATGGGGTTAATTATGTAGCTTGTAGGGTTAATTTTAGCTTTAGTGTAGAGCTCAGCCTCCCACCTGAAACATCAGACCCCCTGATCCCTCCCAAACAGCTCTCTTCCCTCCCCCACCCCGCAATTGTCCCCGCCATCTTAAGTACTGGCAGACACTCTGCCAGTACTGAAATAAAAGCTATATTTGTTTTTTTTGGGGGGGGGTTTCTTAGCATATTTACATATGCTACTGTGTAGGATCCCCCCTTAGCCCCCAATCTCACTAATCCCCCACCAAACAGATCTCTAACCCTCCCCCTCTGCCTTAATGGGCGCCATCTTGGGTACTGGCAGCTGTCTGCCAGTACCCAGTTTAGTAAAAAAAAGTGTTTGTTTTTTTCATTTAATTGCCCTTTTCTGTAGTGTAGCTCCCCCCCCCCAGATCAACCCCCCACCCCTTCCAGATCCCTTATTTATTTATTTAAATGTGTTTTTTTTGTCTTTTATTACCATTTAGTTTTTCTGCAGTGTAGCGGTTCCCTCCCGCTCCCGCCCGTACACGCGCCCGCCCGCCGCCCCCGTGCACGCGTGCGCTCCTGTGCGCGCTCCCGCCTATCCCGCACACTGATGGCCGCCCACCCGCCTCCCAGACTTGCTCCCACCCACCAACGATACCGGCCACCGATGTCCGGTGCAGAGAGGGCCACAGAGTGGCTCTCTCTGCATCGGATGGCCAAGGGGGGTTATTGCAGGATGCCTCGATATCGAGGCATCACTGCAATAACCGGAAAGCAGCTGGAAGCGAGTAGGATCACTTCCAGCTGCTTTCCAGACCAAGGACGTACGCCACACGTCCTCGGTCATTAACTGTATTTTTTTTGAGGACGTGTGGCGTACGTCCTTGGTCCTTAAGGGGTTAATCATGAAATTTACATTATATTCTTTTGGTATTCTTTGTTAAAAGCTAAACCTAGGTAGGCTCATATGCTAATTTCTAAGCCCTTGAAGGTCATCTCTTATCTCAGTGCATTTAGACAGTTTTTCACAGCTAGACAGCAAGTTCACGTGTGCCATATAGATAACATTGTGCTCACTCCGGTGGAGTTACCTAGGAGTCAGCACTGGCTAAAAATGCATGTCTGTTAAAAGATTTGAGCTAAGGGAGCAGTCTGCAGAAGCTTAGATACAAGGTAATTACAGAGGTAAAAAGTATATTAATATGAATGGGTTGGTTATGCAAAACTGGGGAATGTGTAATAAAGGGATTAACTATATGTTTAAACAATAACATTTCTGGAGCAGACTGTCACTTTAAGCACAAAAAATATTGTTTTGTTTTTTTAATAAAATATAAGGATCAGATTTTGGCAAGTACAAAAATTAAGTTTATAAAAATGAAGTTTACAGAGTTGTTTTGCTGACAAAGGAATCAATCAACTAACAAGATTCTCACTGGATTCTTGAATATCAAGTGTAAAGGTTATGCCTTTCCCACCTGCATAACAGTCTTCTCTGCTTTTAGAATAACAGATTAAACCACATAAATGAATCAACAAATGCAATATTCTGTTGACTTGCTCATGTATCATATTTCTTAGAAATCTTCAAATTAATGTGTTACCCATGATTTATTTGTATATGACTATGACATCTATATATTTTTCTGGTTCATAAACATTTATAAAATATCTAAATAAAATATATAGTATATAAGATAGATAGATAGATAGATAGATAGATAGATAGATAGATAGATAGATAGATGATAGATAGAGAGAGAGAGAGATAGATAGATAGATAGATAGATAGATAGATAGATAGATAGATAGATAGATAGATAGATAGATAGATAGATAGATAGATAGATAGCAGTAACTCTTTATGAGGAATAAAATATGGCACTTAAATGCTTCTTGTTGTTGTTGTTATTATTATTATTATTAATAATAATAATAATAATAATAAATTACATTTAAATCATTACTGTGAATTATAACATTTATAATTATAGCACCTGCAATTGATAGATTTTCAGTTCAGTTTGGACTTATAATAACATTTATGCATGCACACTGTGTAATCCACAAGAACACTGTTATTATAAAGAAGACTTATATGATGTAAAATAATTTTACCAAAAGTACTAGGTATACATTTATCACATTTTATTTTTAATTTTTATGTGATCATATTGAATTGTTTAAGTTGTTCATCTAATAAGTCTTACACTATTGGATGCCCTCCAGTTTTTTTTTAATTTTTGTTTAGGATGCATCTCTCAGATACGGCTGCTTCTGCTTTTGATGGGATTTTTTCCAGCTATGCAATTCTACACCACTCAATCTGATGATTAGTGTCTCAACTTATATTTTATGTTATGAAGAGCCTTGTACCTAAGGTGTTTCTTTTAGTCAGGGACTAGTGTCGATAATTGCTTTTTGGCCACCAGGTTTTCACCTTACATTTGTCAGCAGACATCACTCAGTGACTAGATCTATAACGTCTTTTGAAGAGCTAATAGAAACTTCTCTACTGCGGAGCTTTATGTCTATAACTTGCTGATCATTCATTCTGTTGGTTTTTATACATTTTCTGTATCTGAAGGCTGTGCTGAATCAGTAACAATCAGCTTCAAGAATACATTAGTTTCTGCTTGGCCCAGCTAGTAAAAAGTTGTCAGTAAATGTCCTTATTAGAATCTTATTATTTAGCATACTTGTATCAAATAGTGACTTTAGTAGGACTGGTTTGCAATATGTATAAATGCTTATTTTTAATCATGATTGCTCATATTTTAATTCATATAATTGTTGAAGGAAGTGGATAATTTGGAATCATCAAGTTCATGTTTATAGAAACTAATTAGGCAGAACAGTGTTCTACATATGTTTATACAGTTAGAGAACCCACAAGTACATTACCCCAATAACTTTATCATTAGGTAATAACATTTACTAGGAGAATGAAGGCAGTGGCTGTAGATGTACAGTTTTAAGTATCACTTTTAGGGAACGGACACCAAAATCAAGTCACCAACATCCATCAACATTGGTCCTTATTTGAGGATGATCTTTTCCAAAAAAGAAGTAGCGCAATTAATACTGCCTATATTCTAGCAGCAAACATCCTAATGTCTGGACCACTGGAAGATCTTAAGAACTTGATGTGAGGCCCACTGTTCCAGAGAGAAAGTAAATTTAAAGGGACATAATACTCATATGCTAAATCACTTGAAACGGATGCAGTATAACTGTAAAAAGCTGACAGGAAAATATCACCTGAGCATCTCTATGTAAAAAAGGAAGATATTTTACCTCACAATCTCCTCAGCTAAGAAGAGTAAGTTTTTTGTAAAAAGTTATACTTCACCTGCTCCCAGTTGCAGGTAAAAAAAAAATAAAAAAAATGAAGAAATGAACAGCAGCCAATCAGCATCAGCAGTGCTGAGGTCATGAACTCTTACTGTGATCTCATGAGATTTGACTTAACTCTCATGAGATTTCAAAGTAAGCTTCCTTTACCTGATTGGTGAAATAATATGAGAGTTCATGAGGCTCATCCCCTAAGCTGTCCGAGGACAGACACACTAAAATGCTGCTTAGAAATCCTTTACAATGGGAGGTGGCTACTGAGGAACTTTTGAGGTAAAATATCTTTCTTTTTACATAGAGATGTTCAGGAAATATTTTCTAGTCAGCTTTTTACAGCTATGCTGCATCACTTTCAAGTGTTTAAACATTTGGGTATTATGGCCATTTAAGAATTGTATATCCCCTTATTAATCATGTAATTGGCATAAAGTCATTGGTGCCATAGGGATCAGTTTGGGTTCATTGATTTCTATGAAAATTTATGACGATTTAAGGGGCTCAGTGACTTTAATTATTATTGAAAAAACTATGCTCTACAAAATTTGCAGGATTTTGTTTGATAACATAAATAAATAAAAACCAATGCATTCTATCTAACATCACAAACATTACATTCTAAATTATATCACTGGAATTTTTTTTTACACAAAACCATGCTATATATTCTACATTTCAACCATCATTTAATAAGACTTAAACAAAAATCTGATTACAGTTATTAAAAAATGTTCTAAAATATAATCTTCCTTTGAAACCTTACATTTTTTTTGTTATTGTTGTATTTTCATATTGAGCTCTCTTGGGTCAGGTAAATGCTGCCAGTTGGTCACTTTGAAGTTGATTTATCCAGCAATGCAATTTTATTTCACAAGACAAATATCACAAAGTCCCTTTATTCTATTTTACTTGATTTATCAACAACTTGAAAAACACACTGCTTCATAAATCAGTTCCATAATATAGCATATCATTTAGTCATCTTCCATCACATGAGATTAATTTCTACTCAATTCTTGCTGTTCAGATCTGTCTTTATTAGCTTTTTTTTCTACTGTGGATAAATTTGTGTTAGTCTTACTGGATTATTTTGTTCATAATTAAGCCTTTTCTCTGCTTACAGATATATATATATATATATATATATATATATATATATATATATATATATATATATATATATATATATATATATATATATTTTATATATTTAATTGTGCTATATAAAAGGTGAGGAAATTGAAACATTCATGCCACTTCTATTCTTGTGAATCTGACAAATAGGTGGTAAATGGTAGAACAAGAAATGAGGAAAAAAAATCACCTGCACCTTATGAAATATGAAGGATTAAAACAATAGGTGTACATATATACAACTGGTTTACTAACTGTAAAAATATTTTTTTCTTAATCCAAATCAAGCCTAGAAGTATAGCCAGCCCACCAAACTAAAATATAAGAGAGTTCCAGGTACTTGAACAACTTATTTGTTTAGCAAGGTTAAAGGAGAAAGCTATTGGTTAAAAGTCACAAGGGAATACCATACACTGAAAATTATCTCCAAATATTGAAATTCTACAAAAGATTATTTTCACATTATTTTGTCTTTTTGTATATATATTAAGTTGTAGGCTACAATGCAATGTATAGAATTGTATTATGTAATTTGAGAACCAAGGCAAAGATTTATATTATAACTGTAAATTGAAAAATCATTTGTCAATTTTTCTTAATAAAACATCAATATAATTATGATAGAACTTTTGCGCATTTCTATTCATAGGGGTATATTTATTAATGTGCGAGCCGACATGATACGATGTAGGGTATCATGTCCGCTGCACATAGATAAATGCCGACAGCATACGCTGTCGGAATTTATCATTGCACCCGCAGTTCTTGTGAACTGCTAGTGCAATGCCTCCTCCTGCAGATTCACGGGCAATCGGCTGCTAGCAGGTGGTGTCAATCAACCCAATCGTATTCGATCGGGTTGATTTCTGTCCGCGGCCTCAGAGCAGGTGGACAAGTTATGGAGCTGCGGTCTTTAGAAGGGGCATCATGCTCCATACGGAGCTTGATAAATCGGCCCCATAGTGTTGAAAAACTAATTAACAAAAGCATAAAGACAAATGGTCAATAATCCAAGGAAAATGCAACTTTCTGTGCACTGGTTTACTTTAAGATCCTACTTTTTTAGATAGAGTAATTTAGAGGTACAAAAATATCTAAAAAAAACAAACATAAAAAAACTACTGAGCACAATTACTTATATTTCAGCTAGATAATTAGAAATAGGAATTGTGATCCATTTATAGAATGAATAATGTTTATATAATAAATGTAAAATTTACGAAAATTTATGAAACAATATTGTTCAGTAAACAAATAGTAAATTAGTCAAACAAGATAGGTGCATTCTGTTAATAACCTAATAGTAATACAAGTTTGTCTTTACATTTTTAACATATATTATTTGCTTTAAAAGAATATTAATGATATATAGGATTTTATGTCATTAAGTTATTAAATGGCATTTATAATATGTGTTAAAATGAACTGTTAAATATATATATTTTTTATATTAAACAAATTAAGAGGATCCATTTAATCCTTCTTACCCACTATAGGTTTTCTTGTCTTTAGTTTGTGTAGCCTCTGTGAAGTGCTAAGGATTATGTTGGCACATTTCAAATAATAATAATAATAATAATAATAATAATAATAATAATAATACATTTCGTCCCAGTCTTAAATAGTGTATATGTTAGCAGAACTTAAATGTTACTACTAAATCTCCTACTTTAAGACCTTGACTAGCACTTGAAACATAATATCAATCAACTCAACTTCTCTAGGTGTAAAGGAGCTATTAAAATGCTTCCCGAGACACTAATACATTTTCTTCTCACTAGTTTTTGAGCTATAAAACATGTCAGTACAAATTATCATCTGATTCTCTGAATAGCAGTCAAAGATGTTGCACTTCTAGAGCAACATATTAGTCTTATGTGAATTTAACAGTATACAAATCTAAAAGACACGTGTGCCACAGTCTTTTATCCAATTCCCTTTAATTGGATTATAATAATAAATTAGTCCCTTCGCTAATGGGAATTTTAGAGAAAAACGTGCCCAAAGTACAGGAGAATTTTTAGCATTTTTGCTATCACTCTAATTAAATAAAAAATAGAGCTTTGATTTTTTGATTTACCTATGAAAACTATATTTATATGTTTAAATTAGACAAACCAAGGTATTGATCTAGGCCCATTTTGGTATATTTAATGCCACTTTTTGACCACCAGATACGATCACATAAAAAATAGGGTTAACTTTTACACAAACTTTGGGTTTCTAACGGAAATTATTTACACACAACTACTGCAGTCATATGACAAATGGTTATCAAAGCTTCTCTGGGATTCCCTTTGTTCAGAAATAGTAGACATGCATTGCTTTTAGCTTACTGTGCTTATTATAAAGGGCCAGCTCAAGATACTGTGCTGCCTGGGTCCAAGAATGCAATGACCCTCCCCCAGTAGTAGCATTACAGATTAGCATATCAAGTTTCTAGTCTGGCAGATGACTGAAGTGCTACACCTTGTCAAGTGCTGCCTGCGTCCGTTGAACCCACTTGGTCCCATGGTTGAGCCAGTCTTTCACTATACTGTATGATAGCAGAGCATGCTCCCACACTTCTATTTATACTATGTGCCTACCTTCAATATTTATTACACTAAAAAATGCTTTCTTTCAAGTAATTGGCAAGAGTCCATGAGCTAGTGATGTATGGGATATACATTCCTACCAAGAGGGGCAACATTTTCCAAACCTCAAAATGCCTATAAATACACCCCTCACCACAACCACAATTTAGTTTTACAAACTTTACCTCCATTGGAGGTGGTGAAGTAAGTTTGTGCTTGATTTTTATGATTTCTTCTGTGATAAGCGCTTCTAAACATTCTGAAGCCCAATTCCTCTCAGAGTACAGTGTTTGTCAGAGGGATGTGAAGAGAGTATCGCCTATTTGATTTTATGGTTTCCCTTGCAGGAAATCGGTCGTAGGGATTCATCTCCTACCTCCCTTTTCAGATCAACAATATACTCTTATATACCCTTACCTCTGCTGATAGCTTTCAGTACTGGTTTGGCTATCTGCTATATGTGGATGGGTGTCTTTCCGTAAGTATGTATCATTATTTAAGACACTCTCAGCTATGGTTTGGCGCTTTATGTATAAAGTTTTAAATATATGTATTTTACCTATATTTGCCATGAGTCAGGTCTATGTGTATTTCCCTTTGCAGTCTGGCAGTTTCATTATGGGAATCATGTTTTAGGAAGTTTGTCTTACCTGGGGTATAGTCTTTTTTTTTCAATCTAACTTGTTTCTTCTTTGAAAAACTTGCGGGCAAATTAGGTTTGCGAGGGCGCAAAATGTTGTTATTTATTGTGTCATTCTTGGCGCAAGAATTTTTTTGGTGCGAATGTGCATTTGTAATGATGCAGGTTCGTCATTTCCTGCGTCTTAGTTGATGCTAGGTTGATTGGAATGAAATTGTGTTTGTTATGATGCGAGTTGCGTCATTTCCGGATGTTTGTTGGCACCAAAAAGATTCTCAACTTCTTTTTGCGTCGTGCGTCATACTTGGTGCCAAAAAAATTAGTTTTATTTTACCTCACTTCCTATATGCTCCTTGCCTTCTTTATGCTCAGAGGGCTTTGCTGTTTGTTTGTTTTTTTGCCAATTTTAGCATTTGCATTTTTTCCCATTCCTGAAACTGCTATATGTGGAAATAAGGCATTTCTGTTTAAATGGTATTTTATCTTTTTTACATTTTACAAGATGTCTCAATCTGATCCTGTCTCAGAAGCTGCTGTAGGAACCATGCTGCATGAACACAGTTCTACCAAAGTTAAGTGTATTTGTTGTAAGCTAGTGGAGATTATATCTCCAGTTGTAATATGTAACAGTTGTCATGATAAGCTTTTGCATGCGGAAAATGTTTCTATTAGTGCTAGTACAGTATCTGTTGTTCCTTCAACATCTAAAGTACATGATATCCCTGTTGATATTATATTATATTATATTATATTGCTGATGCGATACAGAAGGCTATGGCTGCTATACCGCCTTCAAATAAACGTAAAAGGTCTTTTAAAACTTCTCAGAATACTGATAAAATGTATAATGACCAACAACATACTGATATATCCTCCTCTGATGAGGATCTCTCTGTTTCAGAAGATTCTATTTCAGACATTGACACTGATAAATCATCTTATCTTTTTAAGATTGAGTATATTCGTTTTTTGTTAAAAGAAGTGTTGATAACTTTGGATATTGAGGCATCTGGTCCACTTGATAATAAATCCAGTATAGTTTAAATTCTGTCTTTAAACCTCCTGTGACTACTCCTGAGGTTTTTCCTGTTCCTGATGCTATTTCTGATGTGATTGCTAAGGAATGGTCTAAGCCTGGTACTTCTTTTGTTCCTTCTTCAAGGTTTAAAAAGTTGTATCCTTTGCCAGTGGCTAAATTAGAAAAAAATTGGAAAAAGTTCCTAAGGTTGATATGGGGCTATTTCTACTCTTGCTAAATGTACTACTATTCCTATGGAAGATAGTACTTTTTTAAGGATCCTTTAGATAGGAAGATTGAATCTTATCTAAGAAAAGCTTATTTGCTTATTTGCATTCTGGCTATTTTCTCAGACCTGCCATTTCTATGGCTGATGTTGTGACTGCATCAACTTTTTGGATGGATAGCTTAGCACAACGGGAAAAAGACTCTGATTTGCATAGCATTGTTCGTTTACTCCAACATGCTAATTATTTTATCTGTGATGCTATTTTTGATATCATCAAGATTAATGTTAAATATATGTCTTTGGCTATTTTAGCTAGAAGAGCTTTATGGCTCAAATCATGGAATGCTGACATGGTATCTAAATCTAGGTTACTATCTCTATCATTCCAGGGTAATAATTTGAATGGTTCCCAGTTGGATTCTATTATTTCCACTATTACTGGGGGCAAGGGAGTTTTTTGCCTCAAGATAAAAAGTCTAAGGGTGAATCTAAAGCTTCTAATCGGTTTCGTTCCTTTAGTCAAAATAGAGAACAGAAAACCACTCCTTCCCCTAAAAACTCTGGCTCCACTGGAAGCCATCCTCGGGTTGGAATGGGGCAGATTGAAATTATTTCAAGACATTTGGGAAGGTTCCATTCAGAATCATTGGATTCAGAGTATTGTCTCTCAGGGGTATCGAATAGGGTTCAGAATAAGACCTCCTGTGAGAAGATTTTTTCTCTCACACGTTCCAACAAATCCAGTGAAAGCTCAGGCTTTTCTGAAGTGTGTTTCAGATCTAGAGCTTTCAGGAGTAATTGTAACAGTTCCAATTCTGGAACAGGGTCTGGGTTTTTATTCAAATCTGTTCATTGTCCCGAAGAAGGAAAATTCTTTCAGACCATCTGGAAGTCCAGCTAATGTTACTTCGTATACTGTTCCCGCCAAGTATAACAGCTTAACCCGGCTACCCAGCTAACCCAGGGGGGGGGGGGAAATGTTGAGAGAATGATGTTAGGCCACTGCATATATGCTTAGAAAGACCGATTGAAGGTTCCTGCTTGAAAAATTGTATTAAAAACAATCTCTTCTTGTATTATGCCAGCTTCTTAGTATTAATGTAAGGTATCGAGTTAGAGTGGCTCTTTATGAGCAATGTAAATAGAAGATTATTCAATAAATTAGCAGAGCTCCAAAATTATGTGACCTAACATGTCTGCGGTAAAGCCACGCCAACATGACTCTGTCTTTAACAAGACAAGAGACAAATGAAATTGGTTTCTGCCTGTCAAAACCTTCAGTCTCAAACATTCCCTTCAGTGGCTATGTGCATGGAAGTTTTAGGTCTCATGACTGCTGCATTGACGCGATCCCCTTTGCTCATTTTCATATGAGACCTCTGCAGCTTTGCATGCTGAATCAATGGTGCAGGGATTATACTCAGATATCACAGTTAATATACTTAAATCCCAACATTAAACTCTCTCTATCCTGGTGGTTGGACCAACATCGGATTCTTCAAGGGGCCTCTTTTGTTCATCCTTCCAGGACTGTGATTTCAACAGATGCAAGTCTTACAGGTTGGGGAGCTGTCTGGGGGTCCCTGATAGCACAAGGAGTTTGGAATCCTCAAGAAGCGAGGTTACCAATCAATATTTTTAGAACTTTGTGCTATTTTCAGGGCTCTTCAGGCTTGGCCTCTAATAAAGATTGAATCATTCATTCATTTTCAGATAGACAATATCACAACTGTGGCATATGTCAATCATCAAGGGGGACTCGCAGTTCTTTAGCGATGAAAGAAGTATCTTGGATACTTTGTTGGGCGGAATCTAACTCCTGTCTAATTTCTGTGATACATATCCCAGGTGTAGACAATTGGGAAGTGGATTATCTCAGTCATCAGTCTTTACATCTAGGAGAGTGGTCTCTCCAGCTATATGAATGTTGTCAGATTGTACAGATGGAGTCTCCCCAAAATAGATCTGAATGCTTCCCATCTAAACAAGAAGCTTCCCAGGTACCTTTCCAGGTCCAGGGATCCTCAGGCGGAGATGGTGGATGCGTTAGCAGTTCCTTGGTTTTACCAACCTGCTTTTTTCGCCTCTAGTTCTTCTTCCAAGGGTGATCTCCAAGATCATATTGGAACAATCGCATGTGTTTCTGATTGCCCCAGCAAGGCTTCACAGGTTTTTGTATGCGGATCTTGTCCAGATGTCCAGTTGCCAACCTTGGCCACTTCCTTTAAGGCCAGACCTTCTGTCTCAAGGGCTGTTTTTCCATCAGGATCTCAAATCACTAACTTTGAAGGTATGGAAATTGAACGCTTAGTACTTTGTCATAGAGCTACAGGTTCGTAAGTCTGTTTCAAGGAAGATTTATTATTGGGTTTGGAAAACCTATATATCATGGTGTTTTCTGATAAATTCTCTTGGCATTCTTTTAAAATTCCTAGAATTTTACAGTTTCTTCAGAATGGTTTGGATAAAGGTTTATCTGCAAGTACCTTAAAGGGACAAATCTCTGCTCTTTCTGTTTTATTTTATAGAAAGATTGCTAAACTTCCTGATATTCACTGTTTTGTTCAGGCTTTGGTTCGTATTAAGCTTGTTGTTAAATCAATATCTCCTCCTTGGAGTCTTAATTTGGTTTTGAAGGCTTTGCAGGCTCCTCCTTTTGAGCTTATGCATTCTTTGGATAGTAAACTACTTTCTTGGAAAGTGTTGTTTCTTTTGGATTTATCTTCAGCTAGAAGAGTTTCTGAATTGTCTGGTCTCTCTTGTGAGTCTCCTTTTCTGATTTTCCATCAGGATAAGGCTGTTTTGCTGACTTCATTTAAATTTCTTCCTAAGGTTGTGAATTCTAACATTAGTAGGGACATTTTTGTTCCTTCCTTGTGTCCTAATCCCAAGAATACTCTTGAAAGATCTTTACATTCTTTGAATATTGTATGAGCTTTGAAATATTATATTGAAGCTACTAAAGATTTCAGGAAGACTTCTAGTCTATTTGTTGTTTTTTCTGGTCCAATGAAAGGTCAGAAAGCCTCTGTCATTTCTTTGGCATCTTGGTAAAGCTTTTGATTCACAAGACATATTTGGAGGCGGGACAGTCTCCGCCTCAGAGAATTACAGCTCATTCTACTAGATCAGTCACCACTTCTTGAGCTTTTAAGAATGAAGCTTTGGTTGATCATATTTGCAAAGCAGCAACTTGGTCTTCTTTGCATACATTTACTAAATTGTACCATTTTGATGTATTTGCTTCTTCTAAAGCAGTCTTTGGTAGAAAAGTTCTTTAGGCAGCTGTCTCAGTTTGATTCTTCTGCTTATGATTTAAGTTTTTTCTTCAAATTTATGAGAGAAACTTATTTTTTTGTGGATTTATTTTTTTCAGTGGAAATAGCTGTTTTTATTTTATCCCTCCCTTTCTAGTGACTCTTCTGTTGTCTCCACCATCTTGGGTATTTGAATCCCATATGTCATTAGCTTGTAGACTCTTGCCAATTACATGAAAGAAAACATAATTTATGTAAGAACTTACCTGATACATTTATTTATTTCATATTGGCAAGAGTCCATGAGGCCCACCCTTTTTATGGTAGTTATGATTTTTGTATAAAAAGCACAATTTTATTTCCAGTTCCTCTTTTTGTATGCTTTTTTACTCCTTATTTATTTACCCCACTACTTGGCTATTCGTTAAACTGAATTGTTGGTGTGGTGAGGTGTGTATTTATTTTGAGGTTTGGGAAACTTTGCCCCTCCTGGTAGGATTGTATATTCCATACGTCACTAGCTCATGGACTCTTGCCAATATGAAAGAAATGAATTTATCAGGTAAGTTCTTACATAAATTATGTGGAAGATAGGCAGAAGATGAAGATAAGGGAATTAGCGGTAATAGGGGATATAAAATTATTAATAGCTAAAGGGATAGCTGAATTTCCAGATTGAAACAGATTATTATGTTTATGCTAGTACTTTACTGCCTCTTTAATATCAATTCATGATGTGTGCGATTATCAATTTCATATAATATAAAAATATATCACTTTATTGTAATCATAACATAACATTTTAAAGATTGCATTTAAGTCAAGTTTCATAATTTAAAAGTGTGTTTTGAGCTATGTTGTCCCCTTTTTATTAAAAAGAAAGCCATTTGTTTTTATTAAGATTTGAACTGAGCATGAAAAGAAACATTAACGGTGCTAAAAAGCATATGCAATATCTGTGTACTTGAAACAGACCAAAATCAATTTTTTAAAAGGTCAAATCTGTTGAATAATAAAAGTCCAAAAGTCATTTGATAAACTGCTGGAAAAAATGGCTTCTGAAAGTTTGGAATACCACTGTTAAAAAAAGCCATGAGAACCACTTTGCACAGAAATTTGAATGAATATAAATTTGGGCCACAATGGTCATTACAGTTTTATTGTGGAGGCAAAAATTTAAAAATTCTTTCATAATTTTAGATAATGAGATATCATAAATTACATATAATTTTAATTTATGTACTTTGTTTTTATGAAAAACAAATGATATACATGTATTTTCAATAAATCATATTATTATTATTATTATTATTAATTATTCATGGGTACAAGGATAACAGTACAATGGAGATACGCTAAAAGACAACATTTTACAGACAAATACAGGGGAAATTGAGGGCCCTATTCCCGTGGGAACTGACAATGATTAGGGGCATTTGAGCCCGAAACGTCATGTGGTACTAATAAAGTGAAGTGCATATTCTGGTAGTGCTGCTGAGTCTGTGGATTTATTTATCGTTTATGTTTTAAGCAGTGGTTTCTTTAGCTTGCACACCGCTAGCCACTGATGCTGGTGAATCTATTGCTTTGTGGTTACATGTCTTTTCAAGTTATTCACTTTGCCAGCTTTTAATAATAAGGAAATACACATTTTTTCAGATGAATGAGCTTCAGAAATTTTTTACATTCTGCTCAAACCTGTAGGAAAAGTTTAAACATACCCAAAGAAAGCTCTGTTTAGCCCACTCACTGGCATTGCAAAATATATTTGAGACAGCAAAGAATACAAATTATACTGTAGACGCTTCCATTTATATTCCTACATACTACCCACAAAAATATTAAATAGGAACAAATGGCCCTAAAATTCTAAAATAAATATTGAATACAAAAATAAAAACAGATTATTGGAATATAAACTTATTTAACTGCTATTTAAATTCATAATGTTGTATTTAAAAAAATAAAAAATGATGAAATACGCATTATTAAAGTAAGATATTGCACTTTATTAATCTCAACTTGCAATCAAGAAAAGTGAATGTCCCCTATGCAAACTACAAATGTTTCAATGGAATTGTTATGAATTCCCAAATAGACTATACAGTAGTTTAAAACTTACTTGCATCTAACCCAGTGTGATATTGACACAATACAAAGAAGTGAATCTCAATGTAATATAATATTTCAAAAGAATCTCCATATATTGTAACACAGTACAAAAGGATTAATTGTTAATTGAATATTTTGTCACAATCCATTCATATCAGTCAATTATCAGAATGAATGCATTGTTTTTATATAGGACATATCAATTAAAGCAATTTTCCACATTCATTGTCCAAATTCATATTCTATCACTCATGTAGACAGAAGATTAAAGAAACCACAGCCTTAGGTTTCTAAAGTATGTCAGGATTTCAACTCATAATGAAAATGGGCACAGACTTAAAGGACCATCAAATACAGCAACATTACACAATCAACTAATTTATAATAAAACAACAATGCAATAGCGTTTAGTCAGAATTTCAAATTCTGACAAATTTCAGAATTGTTTTCCTTCCCTTGCATCATGCAAAAGCCATCAGCCAATCACAAAATGCATATACGTATATTCTGTTAATTCTTGCACATGCTCAGTAGGAGTTGGTGCCCCAGAAAGTGTTCATATTAAAGGATTATGCACATTTTGATAATAAAAATAAATTAGAAAGTTAATTAAAATTGCGTGCTCTATCTGAATCATGGAAGTTTAATGTTGACTTTAGTGTTCCTTTAAATTAGCATTAAGTGCATAAAATGGTTAACAATGCATAAAAAAAGAATCATACACTGCACTTTCATTATTATTTGTTTCTTTTCCTGTAATGTAACTGAATAATGTATGTATGTGAGGCTGTAGTGCATTTTATAAATTGCAGAACCTTGACCTTACTACATATTGCAAAGTGATATGTAAAGGAGCTTATCTATCTTTGTCTCTTATTGGACACATCTAAATAAGTAACATAAACAACATTCATTTTTTTTAAATCTCTCTCTCACACACACACACATCATCTCTCCAAAATGATTAATTAAAAAAAAAAATACACAACATTGCAGTATAAATCCATAATTTATGTTGTCTTCTTTTGCTGTAAAATTCCACTTAAAAAAATTGTTGTTCCTCCAGAGAGATTGGACTACCTCTGGACTACCTCTATCTATTAGCGCTGCGGAATCTGTTGGCGCTCTACAAATAACCGATAATAATAATAATAATAATAATAATAATAATATCATACTGGTGGAATTTACATGAGTCTGTGACATTCTACACACTAATTGGTTAGCTCAGTGCACAAGTTCATTTACATCTGTCCTAATTGGTCAAAGCAAAGGAGTCCAGAAAGACGGATTCCACAAGGCCATTCAAGAGATGTATCCCTTTACTGATCTTGCAATCAATGGGAAAGGGAAAGTAAAGTAAATATTAAACTTTTATAATTCAGACAGAGGGGCCGAATTATCAGGCTTGCCGGAAACAGAAGTTATGAAGCAGCGGTCTAAAGACCGCTGCTCCATAACTTGTCCACCTGCGGCTGTGAACATCAATCTGCCCGATCCTATATGATTGGGCTGATTGACACCCCCTGCTAGCGACTGATTGGCCGCAAATCTGCAGGGGGCGGCATTGCACAAGCAGTTCACAAGAACTGCTTGTGCAATGATAAATGCCGACAGCGTACGCTGTCGGCATTTATTGATGTGCGGCAGACATGATCCGCTACATCGTATCATTTCCGTCCGCAACTTAATAAATCGACCCCAGAGCCTGCAATCTTAAACAACTTTCTATTTTACTTCTATAATAAAATTTATTTTATTTTATTGGTATCGTTTGTTGAAGACTAAACTTAGATAGGTTTTCGGAGCAGCAGTGCACTACTGGAAGTGAGCTGAATACACAAGGTGAGCCAATCACATAAGGCAGCCACCAATCAACAGCTCATTCCCATTAATGTACTGCTCCTCTTGACTACCTCGGTATACTTTTCAACAAGAATTACCAGTGGAATATAGCAAAATCGATGAAAAAAGTAAATGGGACATTTGTTTAAAACTGCTTGCTCTTTTTAAATCATAAACCTTTAGGAGCCGATCTATCATACTTATGGCCTGCAGGCTCGCCAGAAACAGCAGTTATGAAGCAGCGGTCACAAAGACCGCTGCTCCATAACCCTGTCCGCCTGCTCTGATGAGGCGGACAGGAATCGCTGGAATTCAACCCGATCAAGTACGATTGGGTTGATTGACATCCCCCTGCTGGCGGCTGATTGGCTGCGAGTCTGCAGGGGGCGACGTTGCACCAGCAGCTCTTGTGAGCTGCTGGGGCAATGCTGAATACGGAGAGAATATTGCTTTCCGCATTCAGCGATGTCTGTCGGACCTGATCCGCAGTGTCGGATCAGGTCCGACAGACATTTGTTAAATATGCCTCATTGATTTTACTGTCCCTTTAAAGTTTAAAATGATTTAAAACATATTTTGTAATGCACTTCTTAATCGCCAGCATATGCTATCAGTTCAATACCCCTTTAAAGGGATAGAAAGGTCAAAATTTAAATGTGCACGGGTGCATTTCATTTTTAAATAGAAACATTTTTGTAATATACTTCCATTAGCAAAAATGCTTCTAGTAAAACTCATTAGTGTTTTTTTCAGCGGCATACGCACATATGCTTTTAGGAACTGTGCACCAGTGTTAAAATACCACACTTCTAAGAGAGTCAGGAGTGACTTGCATGACACAAATTACATCTTCACAGACATAATACATACCATCACCAGTTCACTTAGCTTGAAAACGGGTACACAAGCACTCACAGCATATGAAAAACAGTATTTTTGCTAATGAAAGTATATTGCAAAATGCTTCTATTTAAAATTGAAATAATGCCAAATTTTAAGTTTCCAATCAAAAATACAAAATTCAAGAAATTCCTTGGTTAAAATCTAAACTTTGATTAAACGGACAGTCTACTCCAGAGTTTTTATTGTTTAAAAATATAGATAATCCCTTTATTACCCATTCCCCAGTTTGGCATAACCACCACGGTTACCTTGTATCTAAGCCTCTGAAGACTGCCCCCTTATTTCAGTTCTTTTGACAGACTTGCATTCTAGCCAATCAGTGCTGTATCATATGTAAATCCAAAGGAGTGAGCACAATGTTAGCTATATGGCACACATGATCTAGAACGGTTTAGCTATGAAAACCTGTAAAAAGGCACTGAGATAAGAGGCTGTCTTCAAAGGCTTAGAAATTAACATATGAGCCTACTTAGATTTAGTGATAAAAGTAAATTGGAAAGTTGTTTAAAATTGTAAACTTTATCTGAATCATGAAAGTTCTAATTTTTACTAGACTGCCCCTTTAAACTTGGTCTTCCTCAGAGTTCCATGCAAGCACAGTTGGAAAATGGCTTCATCTCTAAACCATAGACTACTTCATTAAAAAAAAAAAATAGTTTCAGGATTTTTAATCAAAAGAATATGGTTTCAGCGGAATGCACAGAGATGGCATAGTGAAAGAACTCTATATGATGAAGCCTTTGTTCTCTGATAAGATAAGCAGCCCTTTTATTGTCAATTCAACATGAACAAAAGAATTTTGTTGCAATTTATCTTTATCTCTGACATTGAAAATACTATACTGATAAATAAGAATGCCCCTCTATTTGGTTGTTCCCATCCTCTGTGATTCTGTAATACCATGTTGCCTTTTTCTTGCAGAAATACCTGCAAGGATAAAAAGTTTTTAAAAGAAATTGGTGTTTATTTTATAGAAGCTCATTATTTTAATTTCTTTATAGATCAAGTTAGTAAATAACTTTATTTTGCACATGTTTTTAATACTAGTCTATTTATTATTTATAACTATAATTTTGTGATTTTTAATTTCAGTGAGTAATTCTAACAGGTGCACATTTTCTTTTAAGGTGGTTCTGAGACAAGAAACCACTTTAAAATGCAATCAAAATGGTGGTGAATTTTAAACCCACTGTGAACTAGAAAATTAACAGACTGTGACTGAAAAGGTTTTTTGATTGTAAATGTGCATTTTCCTATAACAATTCTATGGCAGCAACAATGAAAAACAGATGTGCACATTTAAATTTTGAATCTGTCAGAATTTAGTCATTACTTCAGATAACTCATTGGTAAAACACTACAAAAAATAAAATGCCATAAAGCGACCTGAATTATGAATTTATAAATGAGCAAGAGTTTATAGAAACTACCCCATGCCTCTCTTAGATTTTTTTTCTTCACATATTTGGAATGTATTATACAATTTAATTGTGTTTTGTATGTCATATTTATGCATTGGAAATATGTGTCTTGCAGTGAAAATACTGTGTCTTTGCAGTAAAAATCTAAAACCATAAAAAAGTAACCCCCTCCTCAAACAATCCCCTAAATAATCAGTAGTAAACCTTCTTCTATATGATTTCCACTGCACTAATAAATGACCCCCACTAAATCTAGTCTCCCATTATTAACTCCATTACTATCCAATTCACCTAATTATACAAAATAAACAACTCTCACACACCTACACAGAAACAAAAGATAAGCAGACACATTGAAAATAAAACATGGTGGATAATGTATTCTAGTTTGATACGTGTTGTTTTTCAACACAGGTTTTTCTCTTATATATATATATAATCAACTCATGATTTAAAATTTGAAAAGCCAGAGAGGTTTTTTGGATGAAGTTTAATTTTAAAGAGAAAATAGTAAACAACTCACAATTCTGAGGGTACTTACATTGAAAGTACTAAATCAGGCACTTATATACAGTGGGGCAAAAAAGTATTTAGTCAGTCACCAATTGTGCAAGTTTTCCCACTTAAGAAAATGAGAGAGGCCTGTAATTTTCATCATAGGTATACCTAGGGTTGCCACCTGTCCCTTAAAATACAGAACACTTATAAGTTACACATGCTGCAGGGTGTGCAGGGAGGAACATGAATAGTGCTGTCCAGAAACACAATACATGTTCCTCCCTGCACACCCTGCAGCATGTGTAACTCATAAGTGTCCAGGAAAACATGGCTGAGGTGAAAACCCTAGGTATACCTCAACAATGAGAGACAAAATGTGGAAACAAATCCAAACAATCACATTGTCTGATTTGGAAATAATTTATTTGCAAATTATGGTGGAAAACAAGTATTTGGTCAATATCAAAAGTTCATCTCAATACTTTGTTGGCAATGACAGAGGTCAAATGTTTTCTGTAAGTCTTTGCAAGGTTGTCACACACTGTTGCTGGTATGTTGGCCCATTCCTGCATGCAGATCTCCTCTAGAGCAGTGATGTTTAGGGGCTGTCGCTGGGCAACACAGACTTTCAACTCCCTCCAAAGGGAGTTGAGATCTGGAGACTGGCTAGTCCACTCCAGGACCTTGAAATGCTTCTTACGAAGCCACTCCTTCGTTGCCTGGGCAGTGTGTTTGGGATCATTGTCATGCTGAAAGACCCAGCCACATTACATCTTCAATGCCCTTGCTGATGGAAGGAGGTTTGCACTCAAAATCTCATGATACATGGCCCCATTCATTCTTTCATGTACACAGATCAGTCGTCCTGTTCCCTTTGCAGAGAAACAGCCCCAAAGCATGATGTTGCCACCCCCATTATTCACAGTAGGTATGGTGTTCTTTGGTTGCAACTCAGCATTCTCTCTCCTCCAAACACGACGAGTTGTGTTTCTACCAAACAGTTCTACTTTGGTTTCATCTGACCATTTGACATGCTCCCAATCCACTTCTGGATCATCCAAATGCTCTCTAGCATACTTCAGATGGGCCCGGACATGTACTGGCTTAAGCAGGGGGACACATCTGGCACTGCAGGATCTGAGTCCCTGGCGGCGTAGTGTGTTACTGATGGTAGCCTTTGTTACGTTGGTCCCAGCTCTCTGCAGGTCATTCACTAGGTCCCCCCGTGTGGTTCTGGGATGTTTGCTCACCGTTCTTGTGATCATTTTGACCCCACGGGGTGAGATCTTGCGTGGAGCCCCAGATCAAGGGAGATTATCAGTGGTCTTGTATGTCTTCCATTTTCTAATTATTGCTCCCACAGTTGATTTCTTCACACCAATCTGCTTGCCTATTGCAGATTCAGTCTTCCCAGCCTGGTGCAGGTCTACAATTTTGTTTCTGGTGTCCTTCGATAGCTCTTTGGTCTTCACCATAGTGGAGTTTGGAGTGTGACTGTTTGAGGTTGTGGACAGGTGTCTTTTATACTGATAACAAGTTCAAACAGGTGCCATTAATACAGGTAATGAGTGGAGGACAGAGGAGCCTCTTAAAGAAGAAGATACAGGTCTGTGAGTGCCAGAAATCTTGCTTGTTTGTAGGTGACCAAATACTTATTTTCCACCATAATATGCAAATAAATTATTTCCAAATTAGACAATGTGATTGTCTGGATTTGTTTCCACATTTTGTCTCTCATAGTTGAGGTATACCTATGATGAAAATTACAGGCCTCTCTCCTCTTCTTAAGTGGGAACATTTGCACAATTGGTGACTGACTAAATACTTTTTTTGCCCCACTGTATATATATATATATATATATATATATATATATATATATATATATATATGTTTAATAGAATATCTATTTAAACATAAATAAACCATATTCTGCTATGTACAAAATATTGGAATGTTAAATATTAATAGTAACTACACAAGGTAACAATTTATTAAAAATTAATATTGCATAAATATGTTTTTACATTTTTTTCATCTACTTAACTGCAAAGGGCTCCACTAGGTATACCTATGATGAAAATTACAGGCCTCTCTCCTCTTCTTAAGTGGGAAAACTTGCACAATTGGTGGCTGACTAAATACTTTTTTGCCCCACTGTATTGTGGAACCTATACTTTATATGTCAAGTGCATAACAGTAGTAACAAACTCATTGCTCTTGTGTTAAGGGTTGCATTTATTGCTGGCTTGAAATCTGAAATGCCTCTTTCTTTTGATGATTTTGAAAATTATTGTCATTTAGTTTTGTGCTTTCAAATACACCTAAATGCTATAAAAGTAAATACATTGAGGTTGAATTAATGCTTAATAAATGGGGTACAAAGGTTTAATAATAAAAAAAAGATCAAGTGTTGAAGCAGTTGTATATGGAGAAGGTATATGACAAGGGGGTGGAAAAGAAAAACGGTCAGGCATGTATGTGTCTTTGTGTGTGTATATATGTATTTGTTAAGTCTAGTATAAAAGTATACTAACATGGAAATATAAGCAGAAGCATTGAGCTAGAATTGCTTGTTTGAAGTAACTGATTTGCTAAATTAAACCACAACCTATTGTTGTCTATTACCTGATCATTCAAATGTGCTGAGTCTGCAGAAGGCAGGTCTGCTTATCTCTCTCCAAGTACACAAAGGCCAATGCTTGGGTACTGACATTTCAAACCAGCTATTTCAATTGTACAAAAAAAATGAAAAGAACAATTACCAATAGATTGATATGGCTGGTATAATGATAAATTGGGAATGCATTAAATAGGAAATATGATTACAGTACAGTGTCTCATTAAAAACATAGTTAGAGTCAGCTCTGGAGTAACAATACGCTCCTGATTATGAGTTGTTCATGTTCAGTGACTTGTAGCTATGCAGATATATTCCCACTGATTGGCTTATTGGTCAGTAATATCAATGGGTCAAAAAATAATCCTAAAAGAGCAATTTCACATGTTCAATGACTGGTATCTATGCAAATAAGTTCTCACTGATTGGCTCTCACTGGTCACGTTCAGTTCTGGACCAGTAGCACAGTATCAGTTAACTATTTATTTAACCCCTTAATATTTTTTGCAAGCAATAGATCAATAATCAAACGCTCTTGTACATTTAAGAATTGTATTATAGCCCTTTATACCCATCTAATGATATTATATAAATGATGTCTATAAAAACATTTTTTATGTTATACTTTTATACTCATTGACTCGTTTTCTGTGCATGTATGCAGCAGGGTATGAAAATATAGAAATCCTAGATGAACTGAATGTTCTAAAACAACTAATGACAAATGAGATAAAAAGAATAACAGAGAGCTCAGATAGAAAAAAAAAATCAGGTTACGTTTTTTTTTTGTTTTGGGGGATTTTTTTTAATTCTTTTGAAATCATATGATCTGAGAATACAAAGCCAGCTCGCCAGCTAGACACGACAACATTAAAATAATGTCAAAATTCTTGCATTTACCACAGGCAGGCAGATATCATGCAAACATCTGTCTAACAGTTATATTGTGTTGCTTTAAAAAAAAAAAAAGCGTTATGCCTTTGTTAAAGATAAAAAGGAACAGTAAATGTGTTTTTCAATGTACTGGAGAATATACAGTTCATACCAATATGTTTTCATACATCATCATTTATTTTGGATAATGATAACAAAAGATGAATGGAAGTATGAAATAAAATGTGAAGAATAGTTGATATTGAGATAACTGGACCATTTGCTTTTTATATAAAATAAATTAAAATTTAACTGAAGGAACAAAAAATTCAATACTTGATCAGTACAGCCCCAGAATACTGTTTTATGTCCATTAAAACGGTGTTTGCTTTTTATACAGAGGTATATATTAACAGTGCATGAATAACAATAACAACTGCCCAAGCTCTGATATCAGCCTTTTTTTCCTACACTTAAAGGGACAGTCTACACCAGAATTGTTATTGTTTTAAAAGATAGATAACCCCTTGTTTACCCATTCCCTAGTTTTGCATAACCAACACAGTTATATTTATATATTTTTACGTCTGTGATTATCTTGTATCTACGCCTCTGCAGACTGCCCCTTTATTTCAGTTCTTTTGACAGACTTGACGTTTAGCCAATCAGTGATGGCTCCCAGGTGACTTCACGTGCACGAGCACAGTGGTATCTATATGAAAAACATGAACTAACACCCTCTAGCGGTGAAAAACCTGTTAACATGCATTCTTAAGAGGCAGCCTTCAAGGTCTAAGAAATTAGCATATGAACCTCCTAGGTTAAGCTTTCAACTAAGAATACCAAGAGAACAAAGAAAAATTGGTGATAAAAGTAAATTGGAAAATTGTTTAAAATTACATGCCCTATCTGAATCGTGAAAGTTTTTTTGAACTAGACTGTCCCTTTAATACAATTTCTTACAAATAACTATCTAGTGCTTTACATCCTACACATTTCACATTTTCTTCCCTTTAATACTTTAGTTATGAATTACTACATTGTGAGATGGATTTAATACAGTGCTTTTTGTTTTCCCTATTATGTCCATGCTATCTGCGTAAAATGACAAGGAATACGCACTGTGGTGCGTGAAAGATGGAAATGACATGTATGAAAAAAGGATTGAAGAGGGAAAATGTAAAGAATGAAAGGGGAAGTGAGAATGTCATAGAAATATAACAGAAGGATACATCTTAGGGAAGAGTATAAAAAAAGAATTACAATCAAGAATAAGTGAGGTGTTTATCAACTTTTTATGAAAGAATGGATTGCAGATGGAACACAAGAGGAAATAATGAGAGGAAGATAGGAAAGAGAATGGTTATATTTTGTAAAGGGGGGCAGGATAATATTAGCAGTGTTGAAACGCATTTAAAAAATGTACGAGAGAGGCATTTATCAGGATTTTAAATCTGCAAATGTCCAGTGAAAACATCTTGCGGGTCCTTCTGAAATATTGATTTCTTTACAAAAACAACAACCCTGAAACAAATTATTCTCTTAAATGTTTTCCTTAACCCACTAGCATAAGTTTTTGTGAGATGATGTAGCATTTTGGACAGCTCATTGGACCTTGGGGATATTTACAAAGTTGCTGTCTGTTCTGGCAGTAACAAAAATGTTTGTTTTGTTATCTATCTGTTATACCCCCTGAGCTCATGACTCAGTAGGGTGCAATTAAAAAAATATAAGCAAACTGATGGAATAAATTAAAGACATTTTGAATGCTGAAAGTATTTCTGAACACATTTCAATAAGTATTATTATTATTTTTATTTTTTTTAAAGTTTATTTTTGCCTCCAAATAAAATGCTTGATAGCTATGAGTACACTCTTCTACTTTAAGATATATATTTTTGTCAACAACTATAAAAATACACACATTTTATTGAGCACTGCTTAAGATGTTTTTATATATCTTGCTTGAAATATTTTTTTTAATTAATTATCTTCTATGTAGGTTTGTACCTCTTAGTTTCCAAATGTGTCTATAGTTAGGGCCAGTTTACAAGTGGAGCATTATTGTTAATGGGAGGAGTGTAAACGTAATTGCGAGATTGTAATATTCTTTATACTCAAATCCATTGAAATATATATCCAGTGTTTAAATTACTGCTATTTAGTTTGCGCAAAATTGTGGTAATTTACGCTCCCCATATTTTCTATGGGCAATGTTGAGCGCCAATGTCCATTTATATTACAAGTTGAAAGTAAATGCGATCGCTCCAACAATCGCATTTATCTCTCAAGTTTTTTTTATGCAACCTTAAAGAGTTTGACCAGAAGAAACAGTTGCACTAAACTATTCTATTAACCCCTAAATTGTCACAATCCCATCGCAAAGTAACCCTCTACATTATTAACCCCTAAACCGCCACAACTTTCATCACAAAGTGGAGGTGGTCCATCTTCGTCCCAGCAGCAGTCCATCGTCTTATCTTCATCCTGGCGGTGATCTTCTTATCTTCATCCAGGCGCCGATCTTCATCCATCTTCTTATCTTCATTTACCGAGTTCATTTTCATGCGTTCACCAGCCACACTGACTTTTGAATACAATGTACCCCCTTTATATAAGGGTATCCCTACATTCATATTGGCTGATTGTCAATTTTAAATCAGCCAATAGAATGAAAGATGGAGCGCCTCCACCCGGATTCATCTTTGGTGAATACCATCTTCAGGGTTTAGTTGTAGGTTTTTTGGTGTGTTTTTTTTTTTAGATTAGGCAGCAAAAGAGCTAAATGCCCTTTTAAGAGGTACCTGCCTCCTGCCTGCCACCTACAGAGGTAACTACCTCCAGCCTGCCCGGCTACAGAGGTACCTGCCTCCTGAATGCCAGTTACAGAGGTGCTTTCAGATCACCCTACCAAAGTCACCTGTCACAAACCTGCCAGAATTACCAGCTCTATAATCACTTAGGGGTCAATTTATGAAAGTGCGAGCGGACATGATACAATGTTCTTCTGAACTACTTGTGCAATGCTGCCCCCTGCAGATGGTGTCAATCAGCCTGATCATATAGGATCGGGCGGATTGATGTCCACAGCCTCAGAGCAGGTGGACAATTTATGGAGCAGCAGTAATTATATGTTATAGTACGGACAGTTTGAATCTACAATTCATGCTAAATTTTTAAGTTGCTTGGTATGATCTGTAATGGTTTCTCTCATACACTGTACTAAGTAAGGCCTAGATTTGGAGTTCGGCGGTAAAAGGGTTGTTAACGCTCCGCGGGCTTTTTTCTGGCCGCACCATAAATTTAACTCTGGTATCGAGAGTTTAAACAAATGCTGCGTTAGGCTCCAAAAAAGGAGCGTAGAGCATTTTTACCGCAAATGCAACTCTCGATACCAGAGTTGCTTACGGACGCGGCCGGCCTCAAAAACGTGCTCGTGCACGATTCTCCCATAGGAAACAATGGGGCTGTTTGAGCTGAAAACAGCCAATAGAACAGCCAATAGAATGCAAGCTCAATCTGATTGGCTGATTGGATCAGCCAATCGGATTGAACTTGATTCTGATTGGCTGATTCCATCAGCCAATCAGAAAATTCCTACCTTAATTCCGATTGGCTGATAGAATCCTATCAGCCAATCGGAATTCGAGGGACGCCATCTTGGATGACGTCCCTTAAAGGAACCGTCATTCGTCGGGAGACAACGGAAGAAGAGGATGGATCCGCGTCGCCTGCTTCAAGATGGACCCGCTCCGCACCGGATGGAAGAAGATTGAAGATGCCGCTTGGAGAAGATGTTTGCCGGTCCGGATGTCCTCTTCTTGCCGGATAGGAGGAAGACTTTGGAGCCTCTTCTGGACCTCTTCAGCACCGGATGATGGATCGCCAACCCCCGCTTGGGTTGGATGAAGATGTTGGAGCCAGGACGGATCGGTGAACCTGGTATGGTGAAGACAAGGTAGGAAGATCTTCAGGGGCTTAGTGTTAGGTTTATTTAAGGGGGGTTTGGGTTAGATTAGGGGTATGTGGGTGGTGGGTTGTAATGTTGGGGGGGGGGGTATTGTATTTATTCTTTTACAGGCAAAAGAGCTGAAATCCTTGGGGCATGCCCCGCAAAGGGCCCTGTTCAGGGCTGGTAAGGTAAAAGAGCTTGTAACTTTTTTAATTTAGAATAGGGTAGGGAATTTTTTATTTTGGGGGGCTTTGTTATTTTATTAGGGGGCTTAGAGTAGGTGTAATTAGTTTAAAATTGTTGTAATATTTTTCTTATGTTTGTAAATATTTTATTATTTTTTGTAACTTAGTTCTTTTTTATTTTTTGTACTTTAGCTAGTTTATGTAATTGTATTTATTTGTAGCAATTGTGTTTAATTAATTTATTGATAGTGTAGTGTTAGGTTAATTGTAGGTAATTGTAGGTATTTTATTTAATTAATTTATTGATAGGGTAGTGTTAGGTTTAATTATATCTTAGGTTAGGATTTATTTTATAGGTAAATTTGTTATTATTTTAACTAGGTAACTATTAAATAGTTCTTAACTATTTAATAGCTATTGTACCTGGTTAAAATAATTACAAAGTTGCCTGTAAAATAAATATTAATCCTAAAATAGCTATAATATAATTATAATTTATATTGTAGCTATCTTAGGATTTATTTTACAGGTAAGTATTTAGCTTTAAATAGGAATAAGTTATTTAATAAGAGTTACTTTATTTCGTTAGATTAAAATTATATTTAAGTTAGGGGGGTGTTAGTGTTAGGGTTAGACTTAGCTTTAGGGGTTAATCAATTTATTAGAATAGCGGTGAGCTCCGGTCGTCAGATTAGGGGTTAATAATTGAAGGTAGGTGTCGGCGATGTTAGGGAGGGCAGATTAGGGGTTAATACTATTTATTATAGGGTTAGTGAGGCGGGTTAGGGGTTAATAACTTTATTATAGTAGCGCTCAGGTCCGCTCGGCAGATTAGGGGTTAATAAGTGTAGGCAGGTGTCGGCGACGTTGAGGGGGGCAGATTAGGGGTTAATAAATATAATATAGGGGTCGGCGGTGTTAGGGGCAGCAGATTAGGGGTACATAGGGATAACGTAGGTGGCGGCGCTTTGCGGTCGGAAGATTAGGGGTTAATTATTTTAAGTAGCTGGCGGCGACGTTGTGGGGGGCAGGTTAGGGGTTAATAAATGTAATACAGGGGTCGGCGGGGTTAGGGGCAGCAGATTAGGGGTACATAAGTATAACGTAGGTGGCGGTCGGCAGATTAGGGGTTAAAAATTTAAATCGAGTGGCGGCGATGTGGGGGGAGCTCGGTTTAGGGGTACATAGGTAGTTTATGGGTGTTAGTGTACTTTAGGGTACAGTAGTTAAGAGCTTTATGAACCGGCGTTAGCCAGAAAGCTCTTAACTCCTGCTATTTTCAGGCGGCTGGAGTTTTGTCGTTAGAGCTCTAACGCTCACTTCAGAAACGACTCTAAATACCGGCGTTAGAAAGATCCCATTGAAAAGATAGGATACGCAAATGGCGTAGGGGGATCTGCGGTATGGAAAAGTCGCGGCTGAAAAGTGAGCGTTAGACCCTTTAATCACTGACTCCAAATACCGGCGGTAGCCTAAAACCAGCGTTAGGAGCCTCTAACGCTGGTTTTGACGGCTACCGCTGAACTCCAAATCTAGGCCTTAGTCAGCTAGCCTGTGTATTACATTGTTATTGTTGGACTATAGTCTTGTAGTCGGCAGCCACTCATTTTTCGTTCTTCGTCATGAGGTAACACTTGATTTGTGAGACTCTCTTCTAATGCTGGCATATACTTCTATCCGACAGAAAATTGGAGTAGTTTCATAGTTAAAACTAGAAGGCTCCCTTTTAACTATATTTCTGAGCCTCTGGAAGTACCATAATGTGAGTGTACCATAATGTACGATCGCAAGATTTCAATGATGGGATTGGGTCTGTGGGGCGTCCCTATGATGTTAGGAATGCCCTCCAGACCGCGATCAAATCCTGCAAGTGCAGTAGGCTTCAGGACAGCCGTTGGCTATGACGTTGTATTTGGCTTTAAAGCCCATCGCCGTTGTGACGGAATACAACCGCATAACGGCGGTAAAAGGTTAATTCTTGGCAGATATATTATCCTGTATGCTGTAGCAACATCACAGAAATGTCTTCTAATTACAAGGTGTTTACTGTCCCTTTAAAGGAAAAGGAAACTAAAAGGCATTAGTGTACACTTTTGACTTTGCTCATCAGGTGGCTAGAAAGTTGCATCATCCTCTTCATGGACTCTTGCTGATTTTAAATACATTGGTTTTAATGTCTCACAGCATTCTAGCTACCAAATGTAACTTAAAAAAAATATTAACCCATTATGCCTCATTTTATCATTGATGTCCTTACCCTAACTAGTTGTAGATAGTATGGACAGACTGAATCTACAATTCATGTTGGATTGTAATTTTGTGCAGTGGTTTTATAGATCATACAGTTGAGTTGCTTGGTATGATCTGTAATGGTTTCTCTCACACACTGTACTAAGTCAGTCAGCCTGTGTGATTATAAATTCTATTTATTTCTGATTATGATCCCCTGCTGCCTCTATTCCAGTTTAATTATGGGTAACTATTTTAAATTATTTCTACCTGATCACCTTACACAACCCAACTTGTTTATTCTGCTATGTCTATTAGCATTTCCTACAGTTTAACTGCTAGCCTGTGCATTACATTGTTATTATAGGACTGTAGTCTTGTAGTCGTCAACCACTCATTGTTAATTCTTCGTCATGAAGTACAACTTGATTTGTGAGACTCTCTTCTAACGCTGGCATATACCTCTATCTGACAGAAAATTGGAATAGTTTCATAGTTAAAGCTAGAAGGCTCCTTTTCCACTATATTCCTCAGCCTCTGGAAGTACCATAATGTGAGTAAGTACCCAACATGTGTCTAGGGCAGGGGCCAGCAACCTTGGCACTCCAGTTGTATTAGAACTACATTTCCCATGATGCTTAAGTGTCTTTAGGCTGCCTCAGCATCAAGGAAAAATGTAGTTCTAAAACACCTGGAGAGCCAAGGTTGCTGACCCCTGACCTAGGGGTTAAACTTTGCTCTGTGGTTGAGCAGGGTTATAGGGACTGTTCCCTTACCCTTAGGGTTTTAGAGGGTGGATAATAGCGATTATATATATATATATATATATATACTTCTCTGAGCTGGTAATTCTGATAGTTAGGTATTTGACTCTGTAAGTGCCTCTGGCAGGTTTGTGACAGGTAACTCTGGTAGGCTGATCTGTGACAGGTTCCTCAAGTAGGCAGAACTGTGTCTGGAACCACAGGGAGGTAGATACCTATTTTCTAGCAGGCTGGAAGCACAAACTTCTATACCTGACAGGCAGGAGGCTGGTACCTTTGTATCAGACAATAAAATAATTGCAGTAAAAAGGATGTTAATTTGTTTTAAGAACATTAATTCTTGTCAGATATATTATCCTGTAGGCTGTAGGAATATCACAGAAATGTCTTCTAATTACAAGGTGTTTACTGTTGCTTTAAAGGAAAAGTATACTAAAAGGCAATAGTGTACACTTTTGACTTTGCTATTCAAGGATTTATTCCAGTCCATTATAAATGCTGTATAAAGGTGCAGCATTCAGCTGTTTGTGAGTTTTCAAATTTGATGCTATTCCAATCGATTTGAAAACCTGGATTTCACATTTGTCTCCAATGTCTTGTTTCCATTTTGTACCACAAAACCTCCAGTAATGCTGCATTCCACCTGATTTAATACCTGGTTTAAAATGTTAGTTATATAGTAAAAATCACACTTTTAAACTGTTTAAAAATTTACACAACAAAGCTATGAATATCAGAATGCTTATACTTGAGCTTGAGCTTTTGGCTGTTTTAAAATATTAATAATTTTAAAATATGAAGATTAGAATGTTATAGTAAAAAATAGATTGAATACACATTTTTCACAATGCAATCTCTAATGCATTGGAATAGGTATTGTATTAGAATTTCTGACAGCTCAATCATATTATAGATATGACGCATACGGTTTAGGATCTCAGGTTCTAATGCAAAGATACATATTTTCATAAAATGTTCTGTTTGTACCACTGAAAAGAAAAGCAGCCTCAGTCATAAAAATTAAAATTATGCACACTATGTACATCAAACACTAGAAATATGGAAATTTAGTGTTATGGAACGCTGATATTTACGTATGTGGAAATCATCACAATACCAGCAGTTGCTAGATTTAGGCGTTGGAAAGCCAGATACCAATTCTGGGAAATGGCAGTACTAACCAAAGAACTGCTTGGCAATAATTCATGTTTTAAGTGTTGCCACTATATTTTTAGAATTGCTACGTCTATTAAACAAAAAAGAATAATTATAGACCCAGCAATAAAGCAGAATAGTTGTCTGAAGACCTAATAACATATACAGTATATAATGATAACCAAATTATTAGATCATGCCTAACACACACTAGCATGACAGTTATAATGACATTAAACTTTAATTTGAATTGTGTATGCCCTCACTTTCAAATAGACTAATTTCTCTTCCAAGGAAGGAATTATCATCTAGAGTTGCTAATTCCCACCCACACCCTACTGTGCAAAATAAAACTAAAGCTGTTAGGCATTTGTCATTGCTATGGGAAGCACCTGGCATCTGGAGGGTCACAATTACACCTGTTTAAAATAGCATGGTCTTTTTTTTTACATAAGAATAGTTTTGTGACCCTCTATTTATTCTAAACTGGTAGGTAGGTGCAACAATGTCTACATAATTATTTTATAAATACATATGTTCACATGATTTCCATTACCTGGTGATCACCTGATAGCTACTTGAGTATTTGACCTCTCAATTTAAAAAGGGGACAATCCCCTTTCCCCAACATAAAGAGCAATGCAGGTGGGCAATTCCTTATTGTGTGTGGCAGCATCACACACACTATGCCTTAAATTTGTGTTGCATTTAAATATCAAAGGAATAATAAAAAACATGATTCAGATACAAGACTCTATTTAACAAAGGTCTTGTGGACCCGATCCGACAGTGCGGATCAGGTCCGCAAGACCTCGCTGAATGCGGAGAGCAATACGCTCTCCATATTCAGCATTGCACCAGCAGCTCACAAGAGCTGTTGGTGCAACGCTGCCCCCTGCAGACTCGCGGCCAGCAGAGGGTGTCAATCAACTCGTTCGTACTCAATCATGTTGATTTCCGGCGATGTCTGTCTGGCAGACAGGGTTATGGAGCAGCGGTCTTTGTGACTGCTGCTTCATAACTGCTGTTTCTTGCGATCCTGCAGGCTTGCCGGAAACACAGAGAATCAAGCTCCATTCAGAGCTTGATAGATAGGCCCCATAGGATGCCGTACATGCATTTTTGTAGTCAATCAAATTCATTTTATCTGGTCAACAACTGTAATTACAGATGTAAACGATATAAAGAACCCAGGAGGGGATCTTATAAGAGGTGCGCTCTCTATAAATGTGCATATAGAATGCAGGTAATAAATATAATAATAAAAAACAAAAGTTACCAAAAAGTTCTCTTTCTCAAATGAACGGATCCGGATTGGCTGTAAGGATCTCTGCTAATATTGAGTGTAGAAATTGATAGCTGAGGCTGCTCCCCTTGACCCGGTGTAAGGTGAATCTATAAAATTGAAGCAGAAAGAGGGCGCCTCATAGTGTAGTATGTCCCTTGTAAATGGGTGTAGGAAAATGGTAGTAAAGGCTTACCGGAATTCAATGCACTGTGCTATGACCAGTGTTCTCAGGCAGGCTAGCACTTAACAGCGGCTAGTTCACTGTTTCCCAGTACATTCGTCAAATACAGGATACGGCATGTGTAAACCCTGACAGCAGAATGGAGTAATGCTGGGGCTGCAATCAAACTGACAACTTCCACAACGATCAAAAAGGTGAATGCTTTATTAATATGCAACGCGTTTCTCGACCACAACTGGTCGTTTCATCAGGCAAATAGAAAAGCGGATACAAAGCATTATAATTACTGAAATTAAATACACTTGCAAAGTTAAAAAACGGAAGTTGTCAGACCTAGGTATGACCAATAAAAACACAGGTAACATAAAAATATTGTTAAGCGTGTGAGAAAAGCTTGTCCAGGTGTAAAAAGTGTAATCAGCGATACAAGTGGTAGATTAAAACTTTCAAATATAAACAACTGAATATAGATAATACATGTTCGCCAATCATGAATATCTCACTAACATAAAATACTATCTAATAAAAGATTAGCTATCATAAATAGAAAATAAAAAATAAAAAACACAAACATAGTAACTAAAATATATGCTCTTGATGGTTCTAAGTAACTTTAGGGTATGAGTTTGTTTCCTAACCGGAGGAGAAGCTGTTTAGGTTTATAGTTAGAAACTGTGGGCTCAATCCAAACACATAGAATGCCATCATGTCTAAATCGGTATTTAAGATTTAAGCAGAATCTGTACATTTGCAAGTGAACAATGGTATAGAAGAATAGATAAGTAATAAACCATAGAGCATCTGGACAAGCTTTTCTCACATGATTAGCAATAATTTTATGTACCTGTGTTTTTACGGGTCATACCTAGGTCTGACAACTTCCGTTTTTTTTACTTTGCAAGTGTATTTAATTTTCAGTAATTATAATGCTTTGTATCTGCTTTTCTATTTGCCTGATGAAACGACCAGTTGTTGTCGAGAAACGCGTTGCATATTAATAAAGCGTTCGGGGTTTACACACGCCGTATCCTGTATTTGACGAACGTACTGGGAAACAGTGAACTAGCCGCTATTAAGTGCTAGCCTACCTGAGAGCACTAGTCATAGCACAGTGCATTGAATTCTGGTAAGCCTTTACTACCATTTTCCTACACCCATTTACAGGGGACATACTACACTATGAGGCGCCCTCTTTCTGCTTCAATTTTGTAATTACAGATGTAATGCTGTAAAATAGAACAAATGCTATTTTAGAAATTATCAGCATATAACTTTTGCTTGGCTTTGAAATGCAGTAGTTAAACAAGAACAAATATTCTAAGGCAAATTTAAATAAGTTCACATTCAGGGCAAACCTTTTTAAATTGCATCAGAATCTCCAAATATGCTTAAAATTGACTTTTAATTGATGTTCATTTCCATAGGGCACTATACAACACACATTTCCATGTCCATTACACACACTATATTATACCCATTGGTACAAAACTAATGTTCCAGCTGTCTTCTCAATATAAAAAGTAAACATTACTCTGTAGAAGTGATTACAATAAACAGTATGTATTTCTCTGAAGCTATATTATCACATTTTGCTTAATGTTTATCTGTTCTCGTAAATAAAAGAACCTTGTTTTATAGTCTCGTATAGTAAATTATGTACTGTACATGTAATATAATGTGGCTACTTTTGTTATATAGTAAAATCAACCTACATCTTTACTTATTTATTCCTTCCATATAGGGCCAGAATACGATTGGAGTGGTATTTAACACTCCCGCTCGCACACCAACTCTGCTAGAAGTAAGCTTTTTGCGTGTGCCAGGTAGCATGTATTACAAGTTGCAAGTAAAACATTTTTTTGTTCTTGCGATAACCCGATGCGCGCCAAAAGCCGAACTTTGAATATCATTTGCCTGTTAACATATTCACCCATAGAAGTAAAAAAAAGCAAAAAGCATTGTACTTGTGCATGAACACGATCGGATATTCTCAAGTGCACTAACCCGACATGAAAATGTGAATATTTCACATTCCAATGTTCTTAACATAGCAGAATAGGTTCTATTTATTCATATATATATATATATATATATATATATATATATATATATATATATATATATATAAATATATATATATATATATATATTTATTTTTTTTTTTTTCAACAGTTTTATTAAAGAAATGAATTTTGCATACAATTGGATTTAGACAAGTATATCTAGGACATAGTATCAAATTATGTATACAATGTTCAAATAAATTTGCAGTGAAAAACATTTCTCACTAACAAAATGATCTAAATATCAATAAATGTATATATAGACTACGAGTGTACCAGTATACGGCTCTATTCTAAAATGGGTGCATTGATAGCTAGCATTCCATTTGCTGCTTAAAGGGACACTGAACCCAAAAATTTTCTTTTGTGATTCAGATAGAGCATGGAATTTTAAGCAACTTTCTAATTTACTCCTATTATCAATGTTTCTTCTTTCTCTTGCTATCTTTATATGAAATAGAAGGCATCTACACTTTTTTCTTGGTTCAGAACTCTGGACAGCAGTTTTTGATTGGTGGATGAATTTATCCACCAATCAGCAAGGACAACCTAGGTTGTTCACCAAAAATGGGCCGGCATCTAAACTTACATTCTTGCATTTCGAATAAAGATACCAAGAGAATAAAGAACATTTGATAATAGGAATAAATTAGAAAGTTGCTTAAAATGTCATGCTCTATCTGAATCACAAAAGAAAATTTTTGGGTACAGTGTCCCTTTAAGGTTATAGGAAAATGTAAATTGCAGTAGGTGTAATAAATTCAAAACACCTTAGAGACCAGTAAGTTTCAGGATGCATGTGCATACCTTGTAATTTACTCAAATTATACATCATTTGGGATGTACAGGTGCTGTGTTTAAATATTCTTCCCATAAAAAACACAGTGAGTGATAATCATCCTGTCGGTGTGTCTGTCCATAATGTTATTTTTCTAACATAAGGCTATGTGTAACTGTGCGCTTCCAGACCTCCACTGTAGGAAGGTCTATTTTTTACCAATTTAATGGTATCAGCTTTTTAGCGGTATTAATCATTATTGTCAGAAGCGATAATCTTAGCTTACATTTTATCTTGGGGAAATGGTTAAAAATTAAGACCCATATATTAAACGGTAAAGGGATATTCAATGCTTGTTCAATCTCATTTTTAATTGCTTCCCAGTTTTTCTTAGCTTTCGCACATTGCCACCAGATGTGGAACGGAGTTCCACTGCTTTGGCATCCTCTCCAGCATGTTGCTGGGGCATTAGGGAATAGCTGATGTAGACGCACAGGGGTATAATACCATCTGCACAGCAATTTGAGGTTCATTTCTAGTGTGGAAATCGAAGAGGAAGATTTACTCTTGTGTGTGTGAATATATCATACCATGTTTGTTTTGGTATGGGGCTGCCAATCTCTCTCTCCCATTTACTAACATAAGATGATAAGGTTTTGTAGTGGGATATTAGGAGCTGTTTATGTACTATTGAGAGGATACCCATATTGGGTAATTTGCTAGTGCACAAATTTTCAAAAGTGGTCAAGGGGCGGGTAAAATGCACTTTAGACGGATGTGTAGAGAGAAAATGTACCAGTTGTGAATATGTCAACCAATTTTGGAGTCTACAACCACAGCTAGCGACAAGGTCTACTTGTGGCTTAACTTTCCCAGCTATAAAAAAAGTGTAAGCTGGGAGAGAATCTGTTATGGTTACTACGAGTGATTCATTCGTTTTGAGATTTAATGGGCAGGGTGTATTTCTCACCATTGGGGTGAGAGGAGAATTCATTGTGGAGATGTGTGTATGTTGTTTTATAATTTTGTCCCAGAGTTTGTAGGTTTCTCGCGTTGATATTGAGATTGTGTCCGGGAGTGATCTCTGATTAGGGGGGAGCCAACAGCTTCCACCTAAGTTGTTATTGTTAGCCTAATGATTTTCCAACTGAACCCACTCTTTATTCATAGCATGTTTACACCAATCTACCACCCTAGACATAAAGGTAGCTAGCCTATAATGCTGTATGTTAGGTGCCCCTATACCTCCTAGCGATCTTGGTCTATACAGTGTAGCTGTATCGATGCGCGGGCATTTATTTGCCCAAATAAAATTATTCAGCATTTTCTGCAGTCTATGTAACATTTGATCAGGGAGGGGAATGGGCAGGGTTTGCAGTAGGTACAATATCTTAGGCAGTATGATCATTTTGACTGCATTAAGTCTTCCTAACCATGATAGAAATTTATTTATTGTTCCAGCTTCTCAGTAGTGAGTTTATATTTAGAATGAGGCTCTCATAATTCAATGTTAGAACGTCTTGTGCGTTCGGGGATATATAAACTCCTAAATACTTAACTGCTTTTCCTTGCACTCTGAAATGAAACCATTGCTGCAAGTTAACTAAGGTCACTGGTGATAGATTAATATGCAATAATTCAGATTTCGTGATGTTTATACTAAAATTTGAGAATCGCCCGTATGTTTGTAACATGTTTATCAAAGCAGGAATTGTGGAATCGAGGTCTGTGAGGGTAAGGAATATATCAACCGCATAGAGCGTGATTTTATATTCTGTTGAACCTATTTTATGCCCTAAGATAATGGTATAATTTCTTATATATGAGGCTAGAATTTCCATTGACAGGACAAAAAGTAGCGGTGATAGGGGGCATCCTTGTCTGGTTCCGTTATTGATTTGAAATGGGTTGGAGAAGGAATCATTTAATTTAACGTTTGCCTGAGGTTTATTGTACAGTGCGAATATCTTCATTATTAGTTCTTGATCAAATCCGAATCTACATAAAGCTTATTTCACAAAAACCCAATCAAGCCTATCAAAGGCTTTTTCCGCGTCCATAGATATGAACGTAGAGGGAATTTGATGGTTATGGGCATATTTCATAAGAGTCAGGATTTTAGTGGTGTTGTCTTTAGCTTCACGTGTGGGTGTGAAGCCTGCTTGGTTTATGTGGATCAAGGATGTGAGGACTAAATTAATATGGGTTGCAAGGATTTTTGCATATAATTTAATATCTACATTGAGTAGAGAAATCGGACGAAAATTTGCCGGTGTAGTTGGCTGCTTATAAATATATATTTCTACATATATCTGATTTTGGTACAATATATATCTATACATATATATACATGAGATATATACAGATTATATATATATATATATATATATATATATATATATATATATATATATATATATATATATATATATATCCATCTCTAAGTGAAAGGGATAGTAAAAACCAAAAATGTTATTGTTTAAAAAGATGGATAATCCCTTTATTTACCATTTCCCAGTTTTGCATAACCAACACTGTTATATAAATATACTTTTTACCCCTGTAATTACCTTGTATCTAAGATTCTGCAGACTGCCTCCTTATCTCATATATTTTGACAGGCTTGCATTTCAGGCAATTAGTGCTGACTTTTAAATAACTCCACATATGTGAGCAAAATGTTATTTATATGAAACACATGAACTAACGCCCTCTAGCTGTGAAAAAACTGTTAAATGCATTTAGATAAGAGGCAGCCTTCAAGGGCTTAGAAATTAGCATATGAGCCTACCTAGTTTTAGCTTTCAACTAATAATACCAAGAGTACAAAGCAAATTTGATGATAAAAGTAAATTAGAAAGTTGTTTAAAATGACATGCCCTATCTGAATCATAAAAGCTTAATTTGAACTTTACTATTCCTGTAAAAGCCCTTTGCCTCTGTTTTTTTTAATAACACCTGAGACCTCATATCTCTAATCCCTTATAACTTTTTTTTGCATTTTTTTGTAAAAAAAAAATCATATTAGATAGTGTTATAATTAGTGTACTTTTTCTAGCATAAATCTCAATTGCACTAACGTTTACTTTTAGCTTGTAATACAAATGATAAACCCGATGTTGCAAACACCCACAATAAACCTCTTTTTTGCTTGCACTTAATTGTTAACGAGTCACTCGTGATCTGGCCCTAAATATTTATCAGTAGTGTATTACATGCATTGCATTCATGTTACTACCGTGTTTCTCAACAGCTGGGCCGCGGCCCACTACCGGGCCGCGACGGCCCTGCTGGTGGGCCGCGAGCCGACATTGCCTCCAGACACTCGCTCTGACAGGCCCGCCTTTTCATATCTCCTAAATTTTGGACGAGCCTGTCAGTTTGCGCACTGTGTCACTGTGAGCATGTAGCTGCGGGCGGGCGCACTGTGAGTGACCGGGTATAAGCGGCTGGTGGCGTGCAGAGGTGAAGCATCGGCTCACAGGTAAGTAAGCCCACTGACACCAATTACATAATTATGGCCACTGACACCAATGTATATATTTAGGGTGGCCACTGGACACCAATGTGTATTTGTAAACTGTGTGTGTACATATATATATATATATATATATTCTACTGACACCAATGAATTATAAAATATTAACCCACTGTAAACTATATATATATATATTATATATATATATATATATATATATATATATATATATATAGTATCCAGAGGAGTAGGAGCACTCACGGTAACAATTTCATAAGCTTCAGCCTGCCCGGGGTGCTTTAAAATGATAATACAAACATCCAAAAAGAAAAGCACTCACCGGGTCTTTTTAGCAAATAACAACTTTAATCCGTGACGTTTCGGGGTTCCCCCCGTCTTCAGACAACTAATTACAGGTAGAAACCATAACTCACCCTTTATAACAAGCCGACCCGCTCCCAAGTGTAACCCCGCTGGTGGCGTTCCGGAAGTCAACAGCCGCGCGCAGATCCCTACGTCATCGGTTGTCATAACAATCAGGACGCCACCCGGCAGAGTCCCTATAGCCATTAAAAGCATTAAAAGTTAGTTGTGCAACGATCCAACATAATTTACAAACGACTGAGCAAAAGAATATAACATATCAAATGTACAGGCACCAGAATCCAGGCAGTACAGTCTTAAACCTATAGATAGTCTAATACATACATAAGCTTAGCGGTATTAGACTATCTATAGGTTTAAGACTGTACTGCCTGGATTCTGGTGCCTGTACATTTGATATGTTATATTCTTTTGCTCAGTCGTTTGTAAATTATGTTGGATCGTTGCACAACTAACTTTTAATGCTTTTAATGGCTATAGGGACTCTGCCGGGTGGCGTCCTGGTTGCTATGACAACCGATGACGTAGGGATCTGCGCGCGGCTGTTGACTTCCGGAACGCCACCGGCGGGGTTACACTTGGGAGCGGGTCGGCTTGTTATAAAGGGTGAGTTATGGTTTCTACCTGTAATTAGTTGTCTGAAGACGGGGGCAACCCCGAAACGTCACGGATTAAAGTTGTTATTTGCTAAAAAGACCCGGTGAGTGCTTTTCTTTTTGGATGTATACATATATATATATATATATATGGATCCTACTGACACCAATGAATTATCATATAATTAACCCACTGTTATAGTTATAGTTATAGTGGGTTAATTTTATAATTCATTGGTGTCAGTGGGTGAGGGAGGAGAGAGATAGAAAGAAAGAAAGAAAGAAAGAAAGAAAGAAAGAAAGAAAGAAAGAAAGAAAGAAAGAAAGAAAGAAAGAAAGAAAGAAAGAAAGAAAGAAAGAAAGAAAGAGAGGGAGGAGAGAGAGAGGGAGGAGAGGGAGGGAGGAGAGAGAGAGAAAGAGAGAGAGGAGAGAGAGAGAGAGAGAGAGAGAGAGAGAGAGAGGGAGGAGATAGATAGATAGATAGAGACAGAGAGAGAGAGATAAAGAGAGAGGGGAGGAGAGAGAGAAAGAGAGAGGGGAGGAGAGAGAGAAAGAGAGAGGGGAGGAGACAGAGAAAAAGAGAGAGAGGGGAGGAGAGAGAGAAAAAGAGAGAGAGGGGAGGAGAGAGAGAGAGAGAGGAGAGAGAGAAAGAGAGGGGAGGAGAGAGAAAGAGAGAGAGGGGGGGAGAGAGAGAGGGGAGGAGAGAAAGAGACTGTGTGTATATATATATATATATATATTTCTTCCAAACCTACTGCAACCCACTCCCGATGCTTACCGGGCCCTGGACCGGTCCGGCTAAAACTTACCGGGCCTTGAGGTCACTTAGGTTGAGAACCACTGTGTTACTAGATTTTCATAAAAAAAAAACACATTTTGAATGAAAAGTATTCTATGCCATGCAGTATGCCATGCAGCTTCACAATTTTACTTTAAAGACATACATAGAAAATAATAAGTAGTAAGAGTAATGGTAAAGAACACATGAAATAATATGTATGTAAATTAAAATCCAATAAAATAATTATTACTATTATCTGTCATTTAAAAAGTAGGCTACATTTGTGACAGTACATCACACACTACAATATTTAAATGAATAAACCTAAGCAAAATTAGGGAAATTTCTTACCCTTGACCACGATCAGTAGTAGATGCACTTGTATACAAAGTGGCATATAGGTAAAAGTTCTTAAAGGGATTCTAATGTCAAATTTAAACTTTTATGATTTGGATAGAGCAATTACAAAAAATGAAGAAAACACACAGACACCCAAAGACACCAACAGAGCACCCCAGACATATACAATTATACAAATCAACAGGCACCAACACGATGAGCTGCTTCTCCACAACAGAGTATATACACTTGTGCAACCTTCCTGTATGGTTGCAGGGTTTCCTGTACAACAACACTGTGGTGGTCATCTTGAAACCT